>NC_083639.1:26790117-27057617 GCF_963576545.1 Limanda limanda
GAGATTGTTTCTAAACTAATCGCTTCACCCTCAGGTTGAATGAAGAATCAAATATATGTATATATATATAATTTATGTCATAAAGGAACTAGGGAAGATCTCATTGAAGGAAAGAAACAGGCTTATTGAGAACTTCTTGAATTATAATCAAACTACATCGAGAGTATGTTTGTCCAGGTGAGCTCTCATTTCTCTTACAAACATTTTGATCCAAGTATCATAGTTTTGTGATTTGTGAATGTGAATACGAGCCAGATATAAATTATGATAATCGATGTATTCTTCAGACAATGATCATAAAGAAATTGAGGTAGAGAAATGTAAAAGTATAGTTTGTCCACCAGAGAGCGCTGTCAGGTTGATTGTTTCACTCCAGGATGTGCTACTCAGTAAAGTAAGAAGTAAGAACTGAAGTAAGATTGTTTAGGTTTAATAACAAATATTAAAGAGGCAATACATCATTATCAAACTTTTTCAAAAGCGGCTTTTCGAACATCTGGGCTGAAATGGCGAATACGCTGCGATGACCTGGTGACTGTGTGCGACCATGAGAGTGTTGTGGTTCCTCAGGTTTCAACTTCATCTTCTTCCTCACTGGATTTCATAACGTTGCGACAGGTCTTTGTGACCAGGAGCTTGCTGGGAGGCCTGGGTGTACGACAGCTTTAAAAACCACCAGAGACCTTCATCATCATCATCATTATCATTAGCGCCATTAAAGCTTTTACTTTACCCAGCGACATGGTCAGAATGGAGCATGCTCTATGGTGGAGACAGCAGAGGAAGGAAGAGGAGAGAGAGGCACATGACAGTTATCTGTTCAGTGGACCAATCGGCAATTACACAGTATCGACAGGACGGAGAGGAGAGAGGAGAGGAGGAGAGGAAACAAGGAGAGGAGACAGTAATACCAGGGTAGGAAGCTGAACTCAAATTTGTGTCAGCTTCTCACAAAAGCTGAAAAAAGAACATCTTGTGGTCTTCTCTATTTTTCTTATTGTCTATAAATCGCTGTAGGCCTCTTTCTCTAAAGCATCTTCATGGCCTCACTCCCTCATGTATCTGTGACGTTCAGGACAAGCTGGTTTAAAGTGAGATCCTTCAGCAGAAGTTTTTCTATCTGTGAAATACAAACTAATACCATGTGGGTTTCATTCTGCACAGGGGACTTTTTGACACTAAGAGAAATAGAGAAAATAACCAGACTTAGATTTCAGCGAAGTATAAAATCGAACCTTTGTGGTTCCCACCCTGAGTTCAGCTAGTTACAGACACAACAAGGTCATGAGGACACAGAGCTACAGCCGAGACAGACACCTGTCTCCAAACCAGGCAGTCGAACCATGAGAGAGACGGTGAAGAGACAAACAGGCAGGTTGAGGAAACCGCTTCAATCACTTAATCACACGTGCAGATTTCTGGTGCAATGATGCTGATACATGTGAGAGGACGGTGCTGCTGAAGAGCTACTGACCGAGTAGGTTCCCTCACCAGGGACTGGTTCCCTCACCAGTCTTCAACAGACAGACAGACACACAGACAGACAGAAGGGAGGACAGACATCTATGTGACAGACAGACCGACATACCTGTGGTTGATGGGGGGGTGGGGGAGGATGGGCATGTGGGAGGGGAACTGGCTCCAGAACCTGAAAATACAAAGAGGAACTGGATTTTAATCTTCATCAATAACCAAAACAGGTTTAGACGGGTCATTTTATAGAGAGTTAAGATTATCTGTATTTGAAGAAAGGTGCCACATGAAAAACAAACAGAAACAAGCAGACTGAGCTGCAGGAGGAGCAGTGACCTACCAGAGTTATTGTTGTTTCGGACAGAGAGGTCTTCTTCATTTTCATAAGCCGACTGTCTGGACTTCTGCAGAGACACAAACCGAACATGACCTCAGGCTTCACTGTGATGCTGCTTCAAACATTATCGGGCAAACGAGGTCTCATGTCTGGAACTAAACTATTCAACATCTCATGTGCATGTTGTGTTTGAGGGAAACACTTATGGGAATGCAGGCGGATGTCAAAGGTCAACGTTAAGTAGGTTGAACCCTGAGGGAAGCTGTGCTGTGGATTTGCTTTGCCACAGGAAGTGAAGGTTTTATTCGCCCCCTCACTGGCACAATTTCAGTCTTTATAAATGGGGGTTCTGTCCTTAACCCTAAAGCCATTTTTAGAAATGAACTTTGGACAACATAGCCCATAAGCCTTAGTCACAGAGGGTTACGTAATGGACTCCGCTGCCTACCTTCCTTGCCAGAATCTTCCTCCTCTTCTTCTCTTCCTCGGAGCCGTGGTGAGACTGAGCTCTGGTCAACCTCCTGTGCTGGTGCATCTTCAATCAGAAGTTCAGACACAACGTTACCCTCCCTACAAACAGCAAACTTCACAATCTGCTAACGAAACCTTTTAATAAAACCTGGACGGAAAAATGATAAAGTCACGGAACCAAGAGGCTTTCCCCAGATTAAAAAAGTCTGTAAACAATAAAAAAAATCCCAGAATTCAACATATACCGTATAATCTGGTCAAACTGCACCTTGAGAGGCTAACACCATATTAACCAATCAAGTGTTATCAAGAAAATACTGCATCTACTTAGTGAAAAAACTTTATTTAACTCCAAAGCCATTGGAGGATTTGAAAGAACTACTGCTGCTGCTGAGGGTCAAATTGGGTTTATTGTATTTGGAGTTTTGCTGCTCTTGAAATCCGCATCCTGTGCCCATGATGGCAACAGCAAGTTCAAATAATACCACGTCGATGTCAGCACTGAGTTTTTGTGGTTGCAACATGAAGAGGTTGTGGGAAAACTGTGTTGCAAGGTTTTTCCACGTCTATTTTGTCGTAAGAGCCACAACTCCTCGCTGAATCAATATTATGTTGCCCTTATCTGGAAGGTCCCTGTTGATGAAGGGTCGTGACCCCAACGTCTCCAGTCGAGCTGCTCAGCAGTTTGAAACAGGAAAAGTAAAATATGAACTCAAGTAGTAAAGGAGCTGCGTGACGCACCAGCCTCTGCTCCTCCTGCAGCCGCCTCTCCAGACTCTCCTTGGCCGTCTTCAGCGCCTCCTTCAGCCGGCTGGGAACCTGGAGGAGGAAGGTGGAAGACATGAACCCAATCTTTCTTTCAGAACATTTCCCCTGACAGAAAGAAAACAAACGAGCGAACCCAACTGACAGAGCTGATATCAGACCGAGCCTCCTACCTTGATCTGGAGTTTTTCTGACTGTTGGAGCTGGACATCACTGAACAACCTGCAAAACACAAACCGTTACACAACAGAGACAAAAAAAGATGCTGCTCTGGTTCCTGTACATTTCCGTTTTTAACATTCCAGCCGTTCCTCTACATTCAGGAAGAGGATCTTGTTTTATACACAAACCCATCGACTGTCCTTTCTCTTATGGACAGAGGCTTTACACTGATGTTTTGTGTTGACGCTCACTTAAAAAAACTAAACAGCCATTGCAACTTGTGCATACGACAAAATTTAAGAAGACACACAAAGTGAACTCAGCAGATTTAGTGTGGATGTGGTTTTGAGTCTTGCTGCTGGAGTGAACCTATGAACTCACGGTGTCTGGACGAGCTGTGACACCGTCGGCATCCCGCTCTTAAAGGCTTCTGAGGACAGGATGGACTGCAGCACTGACACTGAAAACACACACACACACATACATTAAGATCCGTCTCCCTTCAAAGACACAAATTTGTGTGCATAAGTACGAGGTGTGTTTGCGTGTTTACACGTACCCACAGCTGTGTAGGGGACAGACGGGAACTGATCCACGGGAACGCCGTCTGGCGGGCGGCCGTACGTCATCTCGTACAGTAAGTGACCGAAGCAGAAGACGTCGATGCTCTCTACGGTCTGCAGACACACATTTATTATCTTCTAAACATTGGGTAATGGATAGAGGTTTGTCATCATAGACACAAACAACCACTAACACACACAGCATCACATTTGTAGGCCATGTCAAATCGCCAGTTAACCTTACTGACTTTAACGAATCATTAACTGAACCCATGAGTACATACGTTGATCTTCCTGAGGGGGGTGAAGCTGGGTCGTAGTGTTGAGGGAACTCCCAGCATGCCGTTCTCCACGTCCATCAGCCGACACACGCCGTCCTCCACGACGACGTTAGACGCATGAAGGTGACCGTAAAACAGGCCACCATCGTGCAGGAGCTTCAGACCCTGCACACAGGCACACACAGACTTTAATAACACCTAGTGGTGACTGTGTGTTATTCTGTGTGTGTGTGTTTTTGTGTGTGTTTCTGTGTGTACCTCCAGGATCTGACGGCCGTACAGTTTGATCTGCGGCAGTTCCAGGCCCTGGCTCTTCTTCGGGTTACAGTACTTCTTCAGGTAACTCTCTCTGGGCTTCACCTGCAGAGAGGGAAGAGTCAACCGTTTCTACTGGAACTACTTTCTTCTATTTTCTGCTGAAGAAATAGTCCCAGTGAAAATCGCCTTGTATCCTCTGTGGTGTATCCAGAATTACAAAGACGCAGTTTCAATGAATAGCATAAATTAAATTCTAGTGTGTTGGGATGGGATAGAAATCGGAGATACAGATATTTCTCACAACCACAAATGTCATTCGTGAAGTGATACTGAAAATTGAATTCATAGATCAGATTAGCCCTCAGAGTCCTGGGCTATTTTGGCCGTTTTTGCCTTTTCATACCACATCAAAAATGTTTTATAAGATGCAATATTTCAACGCAATGAGCAGCACAAATTAAATTCTAGTGTGTTGGGATGGGATAGAAATCTGAGATACAGATATTTCTCACAACCACAAATGTCCTTAGTGGAGTGATACTGAAAATTGGATTCATGTATCAGATTAGCCCTCAGAGTCCTGGGCTATTTTGGCCGTTTTGTGTATTTTCATACCACATAAACGTACCTTACAGATGTGATCCCTCAGAGATCCTCGCTCACTGAACGGCCGGACGAGCAGAGCTGAAGACTCACTGGTGCTGGAGAACAACAGCGGACAGAGATATGGCGCCTGGGGAGGAAGAAGAGGAGGAGTTTACCCTAATTGAATTCCACAGTTAATCAGAAATGAATATCTATCTGTCAATCTCATATTAATAATCATATTACAAAAACTTACAGTTGAATAGGAGCATGTGATCTTACTTTATCTGAACCACTGTAAGGTCACTTTAGCAGGAGTTCACGTGAGTTTGTATTTCCATCGTGACTGGATTTAGCAACAGCCTCATTTAATAATAATGGTTAAACCAAGATATTCACATCGTCACATTTTCCAGCTGGGGAGTAAAACATCAGAGAACCAGACATCTCTGCACTTGAGAGGAAATGATGCAATTGTAGCAGCAGAAGTTGGTCTTCTTCTGTGGTTTTATTCCTTAAGAGTGGAAACTTTTAATTGATTTGTTTATTTTATAGGGAGTAATGTTGGCAGCCTGTCCGAGTCCAAGTGTGTTTTGTATTGTTTGTGCTCCTTTTATTTGTTACTTTTTTGTCCTCAGAATGAGTCAGTCTGTGGTGGTGCAGTCAGGCTCCTCCTGATAATTGACAAACACGTCGATGATACAAAACTTTTTCCTATTTCACACACACACACACACGCACACACAGTTACGTACAGAGAGGCTGGTGAGCAGCTTCATTGCTGACTGAAGGTCTTTGTCCGACAGGAACTTATCAGGACCGATGTCGACCTGCAACAGACACACAGATCTGAGCACTTCGTACAAAATCAACTCTTTTATTGATCGGTAAAAGCCGTTGTATTGAAGATTCATGTGTAAGTGTTCAATGTTCTGGACTCACCCAGCTCAGCAGATACCTCTCTTTGGGCTGCTCTTTGTTTTTGATTAAAAAATATTTCTTCCTAATCCTCCAGCCTGAAAAAAACAGAGCATCCATTTGAGTGTATGGTGATTATTAAGATAAAATCCATTCTCTAGTAGAGAGGTTTACTTTATGTTTGTCTCTGCACGGTAATTTCAGGTTTGTTTACATGTACTGACACCATTTCATCATGATAAAACTTCTCTTGTGAAAACTGAACTGATACCAAAGTGCGTCGTGTTGACAGAACTTTGTCTTTGTTAAAATGTTAGTCACTCAGTTTAAGCTCGAACCCGAGTCTTACCAATGTCTTTGAGAGGCTCCAGAACCTCCCACTTCAGGTCCGACCTGAAGAACATGGAGACCTGCTGCAGGGCGATCTCTGAGCCACAGACAAACAGAGAACGCTTCTTTAGTTCACTTATGAAAATTAAATTCTTTCTTTTCTCTTGGTTTTTAATGAAAATGAGGAATAAAGACCTGTGTAGTTGGCACAGTAGTTGTTGGGGTCCAGGAACTTCTTGATGGTCAGGGAGCTGCAGAGCAGTGGATGCTGGGTAATGGAGTCCAGGTAGCTTTGCAGTCCTCTCTGTCTCTCGGCTATGAACTCCCTGTCCATGTTTCCAAGCAGCTTCTTAGGAGGAAGAGGGAGACTGATCCCACACACCTGGAGGCAAAGAGAGAGAAACTGGTTCACCTCTCATTCATTGTTTGTTTTTTCTTATCACGATTCAAATTCCTTTTCTTTGATTTCCTTTTTTCTCGTGTTTCATTAAAGTATTTCATTCAAACTCCCACACAGACAAACAAACAGACTTTCAGGAGGTTTCCGAAAGTTCTGCTGTTTATTGACTGAGGTCGGGGGCTGATGGGAGATGGGGGTCAGAGTGGGACCTGGACAGGAAATGAGCAGACAAAACCTCAGCAGAAAAACTGCTAACTTCCTGTTATCCAGGAATGAGGCGTCCCGACCATGATACGAGACACAACCAGAACAGTTTGACACACGACTGGTTGAAGGTCCAAACTGCTGAGTTTGATGTCCTGGGCCTGTTTGGAATGTGAACCTTTAAAATGAAGCAATGTCTATTCTAACAACCCCGGTGCTCGAGTTAAGATGTTTATGATCTGTGAGCAGTTTCACATCTAACCTTCTCCGGCTGAGCAGCTTCAATGAAGGTCAAAAGAAGTCAAACTACCTGATATTACAAATGTATGTAGATCCCTCAGATTTACCCTGAGACCTATTAGAAGGAGACTGAACTCACATTTGAATCCACTATTCTAACAAAATCATTCATGGGTTTTTAGACAGATTTAGTTTCCTTCGGTTGTGGTCATGTTTAATAGTAACTGCTGGAGACCTTCTACAGGGGAATTGTGTAAACTCTCTGGAACGTAGCAGATTTATACAGAATGTAAATCTATAAAAGTCGCACTCACTCTGCATTCGAACACATGACTGATCAATGGTTAACGACACTGTGGGGCTGAGACCTCAGGTTTTACTGCAGCATGTCAGTGACCAGGCGTAAAGGTTCTAGTTTTCCATTGTTTTTCAATGGGAGCTTCTCATTACAGCGCTAGGAGCTAAATAGTTAAACGATTATCTCTCCTCTATCACAGGACCAGACAAGACTTCTGATGACACACTAACCACAGCTCTGACATGTCGTAACAGACCGGAAACAGAAAGGAAAATGAGCCAAGAAGAAGCTGGGCTGTGCTTCAGAGAGCGTGAAAGTGTGAACCGCGAGACTTCAGGGCAGCTTTTCTTATAAACTGAAACCAATCATCTACAATTCACTCTTTTTTACCATCATCCAAAGTCGACCAGCAAGTTTCAAACACGTCAGAACAATTTAATCTTCTTACTTGTGTCACCGGTAGAACTGAGAGTCATTTCAAATCATTTAAAAATTCGTCTCAAATGAGCAAAAATAATTCTCAAATAGCAAACAGCCCCGTGAGAACTTTGTCAAAATAAAATAGACTCAACTGTAAAATAGCAGAATATGATACTTGACAGTTTTTACTCAATAAAGGCTCCGGCACATCTGAGTCAGTACAAAGGAAGTACGTTCAATACAGCACTAGTCATCGCCTCTTTGAATATCCCTAAACTATGAGTTGAAAACAGAAAAACACAAAATCAGTCACCACAGGAAAACAAGGTGACATCCAACATACAGATGTTTGGTGGAAACATGTGAAACTCACCATCAAGCTGCTGTGGAGAACATCGAAGTCACTGTAGCGTCGAATCACCTGCAACACACACGTGAAACTGTCAGTCACAGTCATCACTTCACCTTTATGTTAAATCCACTTTCCATCGACCTTAAGAGAGAAAGTAAATGGCTTGAACTGAACAAAGATTAAGATTAAGATTAAGATTCATTTATTTATTTGTCCCAAACACATGCACAAGCACACTCATGCAAGGAGGGAAATTTAACCTTTGCTTTTAACCCATCTGGTGCAGGACACACAGAGCAGTCAACCCAGTATGAACATTAAAAAGGAAGGGAAATAAATCCAAGAATGAATTATGAATAAATAACAAAAATACAATACGTTACATAACCGATTTAAGGTCATAACATATATTTACACCTAGTCTAGTCTGAAGGAGGAATATTGACTCATTATTCATTCTTTTAATCCAGTTCTCAACAAATGCTTCTTTCTGAGTTCTCTATTTGAACACACATTTCTCTCCAATACATACATTTTACACACCACGTTGTTACATTCATCAACGATACCTTGAAATAACTCATATTTAATAATAGACTAATATTTTCTAGTATTTCTCGACAAAGCTGTCTATCACCCAGGTGGATTCTAACTGATAAGAGCCTTTCACAGACATATCGTTATCAGCCTTTCTTATGTGTGTCAATTTGAAAACCTTTATTTTACAGAATAAACAATGTAGAAAAGATGTGTTGTTCAATTATTACATATTTGGTTGTATTTGTTTTCTCTTTATTTACAGTTATTTATGATATCGTTTATGGATAAACTGTAAAGTATGAAACCTCATCAACATTTCCTTGTTGAGTTGAATAACATCATCTTTAATAACAACATCATCAATTGTCATTTTACAAATATATATCAGCCGATATACCTGTGTTGACATTTTTTTACCAATATATTGTATCAGCAAAAAACCTCTGATCCTGCTCTAGTAATTATTACAGGAGCAAAGGAGGAAGTTAGATGTGAGAGTCAGAAGAGTCACAAAGTCCACATGAGGAGGAGTTTGATTTCAATGTGTCAACAAAACACACGAGAGCCAATGTTTGTTTCACGTGTGACACTGATAATCAGAGTAGTATCTTTTATCAGAGTTTGTTTTATTGACAACAAATGTCTGGTGGACCTGGTGGAGACGTGATGTTGTGATTGGTTTATTTACCTGCCAGCTGTTGTCTGAAGACACGCCTCTCTGGACTCGGATGATGTATTCCTGAGAGATGGAGAGAACAAGGCCATCAGAACATGTTATATGATGCTATTCAAAAGAAATTAAATGTAAAAATAATCTGACATTGAAGTGGTTGAAACAATAAGAAAATACAGTTGTGGTTAAATAGTGGTACTATGGCTACCATAAATTGGTACTTTGAGGGTATCACACATTAATACACCAATTTACATTAGGTCGACAACATTGTATGAATTTTCTCAGCCTCACTGAGCAAGCTAAGCCCAATTCACTCACGACAACCAGGAAACTCTGACTCAAGTATTAACAAGCAGCTGTAAAGTTCAGTGAAGCCATAATCTTCACCACATCCCAGAAAACAAACTTACCGGAAAGATACAAACTTACCACAGTGCCTTACCACTTATAAGGCAAAAACAAGTCTGGTTTAAAAGTATAACCATGGATCCCACAACTCCAACTTTTGTCTAGTGAAACCTCTGTTTGAGACGCTGTGCCTGGTAGAAGTGCTGGTTCGTTGGTAGTGATGGTGATGGTGCGTACATTGGTTTGATGGACTGGGTAACTCCCGGCTGTGGTGGCCACTGACTCATCCAACAATTGGCTTTGTTATTGTATGGTTTTGATTAGTCTGTTTGGATCAGACACCAAATAACCTTTGAGTTACAAGCAGAGTTTTCAATGATTGTGAGGATGTCAGTTCTCTTATTATCCTGTTTGTTAGCAGTGTAAATTAATGCCAATCATATTTTGAATGCATTGTCCAATCCTGTCATCAGTTGGGAGCCTTATCATTTAACCCAGGGAAGATTCTGTTTAATGTTTGTGTTTTTCATCTCAACTAAAGATTCCCTGACATGACTTAAAATATAATGATGGAATTTTATCACAATAAAAGAGGGCCAACCGACCCTCCTGTGATTATTACAACTCATATATTCTTACTGTAAATGAAAAACACGGGTGTAAATCAACAGTGGTGCTGTGCTGCAGAGGTGCAATGCTACTGGTCTATAAAATAAAATAGATACCAAGTAGAAATTATCAAGTTATATATACATTTAATTACATGTTCTTGTGTGGGAGAGACCGGAGCACCCGGAGTAAACCCTCATGTACCTGTATTTAACGTTTTCACACTGTAGTGGGAGTATATGTCCATCATGGCAAGATTTTTGGCACCACAACAGAAAATGTACTAGAACATATCTACACAACACAATCTATACAATTCATAGAGGTAAGTTTGTGATGTGCTGTCATCACATGGGCGGTTCTATTATTCACATGGAGTCAGCGAAGTTAACGGTTTCCATCGTCCCGGGGGTGTGTGCAGCAGCACCGGTCTCATCACGGGATCAGAAGTCCACAGCAATCACCTGCTCCTTGGAAGGAAGTGGAGGTAGCGGGTGACAAAGCTGCAGCAGCAGTGCTTACCAACACTGCTACTGTTACATCCAGGTAAGGTACCGCGGCACCAAACACAGCTCGAGCAGGACTGGCCTCATGCAGTGCTGCTGAGGTTACGTTCATAGCGACTGCAGCGTTGTACCAAGCTGTTTCAACACTGCATGCAGTCGTAGCACTGGTTGAATGCAGTACTGCTGAGACGTTGCGCAAAGCATCTGCAGCATTGTGCAAGAGTGCAACCACGTTGATCACAGCTGAGACACTGGCCTCAGCGTGGAGAGCGGTGGTGTTAGAAGCAGCCGCTGCAGACCCGGTGTGTTGCAGAGCTACCCAGGAGTCGTACACAGCCTCTGCAGCGTTGTACAGACTTTGAGAAAGACAGATCACAGCTGCAACACTGGTCTTTTCCGGTGGTGCAGCGGCGCCTGACAGAATAGAAGAGGGACAGGTCCGTTCCAGTTCTGCCATCGCATGGAGAACAGTGTCTGCAGCGCTCGACAACGCTGCGTCCACCTGGGACACCGCTGCAGAACTGCTCGGGTCCAGTGACGCCGCCGCAGGTCCGATCTCATCCTGGTCTTCTTCAGAGCTGAACAAAGCTGAAGGCTCTGATTCTGCAATGGCCGATGGATTGGCCTCTGTCTCTCCAGCGCTAGTTTCTGATCCGAGTCGTTCAGTGATAACCATGTGGGGGGAATTGTTATCCTCCTCAATATGTACATTTCTCTCTCCAGTTAGAAGGAAAAGGTTGAGTACAGCCCTCAGAGTGATAGTTACAGTGATGCCGAACAGGACACCCAGGCTCAGGAGGGACATGTGGCTGGGTGTTATTCCTATGAAAGTATGCAGGGATCCCAATTAAGACAAATCTGCTTCTCTGGTTTCGTGGCTGCACAAAGTAATCTTTATTTCGTTTGTTTCACAGGTGGCCTCAGGACCATACAGTGCTATAGTAAAGTATTAAAGGCTTGGAGGACCAAAGGCATCGTTTTGTACCAGATGGACTATAGACTATATGGATTATAGGTCAGGGGACCTTGTACCATGCCGGCGTATCTTGACAGTTTCATCACTTCGCACTGCCCTGCTGACCTGAGCTCACTTTTAATGTTTCGATAAAGTTATTAATTAAATAATAACCAGAGTCATTAGGACACATACAGCTCTTGAAGTTTACTTTGTGTATGTTTGACTATCTCTAGAGTTTATCTGATATTTTTTCATGGACTCACACACGAGAGGCACACAGCCATGACAAAAGGTTGAATGGGAAAATCCTGATTCATGATCCGACACCATCCTTTAATAACTAAATGATAAACTGATTGTACGGCTTCTGATATATAGGTAAGAGGTTCCAGAGATGAGGTGTAGCAACTGCAAAGGACAGGTCGACTCTATTTTTGATCCTAGATCTCGGGACGTTCATCAGGTTGGTTCACGTTTAATTAATTCCATTATAAAAGGACATGTGGAGTCTGTTAAACTTGCTAGCTCCGCCAAAGATGTTATGTCCACATTTATCTGAATTTAAGTGTGATTTTGTTGTCTTTTTTAACTTTCCACAAAATTGGGAGATTGCAAACTGCATTGGGTGAAGTGGGAAGGAACTATTGTTTAGAAAAAGTAATAAATTGTTCAGCAACAAGTTTTTCAAATACATTCCATACTATGGGACAGATACTGATGGGCCTGTAGTTGAGTGTCAGAAGAGGGTCGGCCCCTTTGAACACAGCAGCAGGTTTCCATGCATGGTGCTGTGCTACAGAGATGCAATGCTAGTGATATATGAAATAAAATAGATACTAAGGTAGAAATTGTCCAGTTTTAATACTTTTAATTGAATGTTCTTTTGGGGAGAGACCGGAGCACCCGGAGTAAATCACACTGTAGTGGGAGTAGTTGAAGACAGCTTTAGTTTTCACTGGTAACATTTGAATGGGACAGCCCGTCATGGAAAAAAACTTTGGCACCACAACAAAAAAAGTTTGTTTGATAAAATATCCAAACAAACCCATATATATAAATCATAGAGGTAAGTTTGTGTTGTGCTTTCATCCACGGGCAGTTCCATTCACATGGAGTCGCCATAGTGAACGTTTTCGATCGGCCTGCGTTTGTTCAGCACCGGTTTCACGTTGCCAAGTCCAACGCCATCACCTCCGTCCTTGAACAAAGCCGAGGCTGACACCGTAGCGTTCAAGACAGCGACTGCGGCGTCGAACACGGCTCGGGCCGGACTGTCGTCATGCAGCGCCGTCGCCACGGTGTTCACAGCGAGTGTAGCGTCGCACCAAGTTGCAGCAAAACTGCCGGCAGCTGGACCACAGACTGGCTCCAGAGCTGCTGAGAGGTTTTTCAGAGCATTTGCAGCAGTGTACAACTCTTCAGCCAGGTTGTGCACCACGGAAACACCGGTCTCCCCCTGGAGGGCCGTGGCGTTGAAGGCAGCCACTGCAGTGTCAAACAGGGCTGCATCAGAGCGGGTCTGGTGCAGTGCTATGGAGGAGTTGTACACAGCGTCTGCAGCATCCAGAAAGCTCTCAGAATGCTGGAGCACGGCTGCCAGAGTGGCCTCGTCCGGTGGTGCTAAAGCTATTTCCAGAGGGGAAGAGGGGCAGGTTGTCTCCAGTGCTGCTTTCCCAGCGTGCACGGTGTCTGCAGCTTCAAACAGAGCTATAGCAACTTGGAACAGAGCTGCAGTGCTGCTCGTGTCCAGTGAGGCTGCGATGTCCAGCACAGCGGCTGCAGGTCCAACCTCATTCTGCTTCTCTCTGTCGTTGAACACAGCTGCAGGTTTCGACTCGGAGTCGTCAGCCTCATCGACGGCCGGGAGGAAATAGTAAAATATAAACCTCACAGTTTTGGTGACTGTTATGCCTACGAGGCCAGCGAAGGCCAGGAGGGGCATGATGCTGGGTTAGGGGTTCTACTCCTGAGCTAATGAGCTTCTTTGTGGGTTTTTAGGCAGGTGGCCTCATGATAACAAAGGTAAAGTAGCCGGTATCAAAGGCGTGGAGGATTATAGGCGTGGGGGGGTTATGATTTTCTCCCATCCATGCTGATCTGTTTTGAAACACAACCACTCTGTGCCTTTGATTCAATCACAGGGTTTGGACGAGTCGATAATGAAGATGATGAACAAAGGTTGTTTTTTTCTGAGTGATGTTTTGTTTTTTTACAGTGCTCTGAGTACAACAGACTAATAGAAGCTATAATATTGACCAAGCAAATTGTGTTTAATGATCCAAAGCGATGCTGCATCAACATCAACACTGACCTTAATCAGTGTTGATGTGACTGATCCACAATTAACTCGGTCAAATTCATACAATTTAGTGTTTCTGCTCAATTATTGAAGTCATTACAAGCTGCTGACTCAGTGACTTTCAGTGCCACGGTAATCTCTGACCTCATGTTACTTATCATATGACACAGTGAGGTATTCAGGTTTAAAGTTTGAGTATCAGCACATATCATGAGGTGAAGTTATGGGATTGGAACTAGAATGTCACGCAGTAAAGCGTCTACCTCCACGAGGCCCAGAGGTTAGTTCCCTTATGAAGCCTCATGAAAGTCCTATTTCCCAGTCTGAAAATAAGAGAATTCTGGATCCACACCAAAGTCAAGCCAAAGTTGAGTTATATATCACCACGTTTAAATGAATTCCATTATAAAAAAGATGTGTAGGTTATATTAGATAGATAGATAGATAGATAGATAGATAGATAGATAGATAGATAGATAGATAGATAGATAGATAGATAGATAGATAGATAGATAGATAGATAGATAGATAGATAGATAGATAGATAGATAGATAGATAGATAGATAGATAGATTACTTTATTCATCCCCGAAGGGAAATTAAGTCGTCATAGCAGCCGGTATATTTGAATACAATAAAATACAATACAATAGAATAAAATAAAAAATATTGAGGTAGAAAGAATAAAAAATAGAAACACAAGATAAATAGGTAGATAAGGTGCAGTGGTAATAGTACTGATGATATGATGGTAATGTTATTGTTATACAGTATATAAAAATAGTACAGTATATATAGTATATAATATAACATAATATATATTTATATATGATATTAATTATACCAATATAATAGCAGTATATAGTAAAAATAATGGCAGCAACAGTATATATAATAATAATAGTAAATAAATATTATAATAATAATAATAATACAATAATATTACAATCCTTGTCTGTTAGTTCATTGGATTGTTTGTTTGTAAGCAAGTTTACGGAAAAACTGCTAAAAGGATTTTCAACAAAGCTTGGTGAAAGGACGTGGAACTGGTCGGGGAAGAGGTCAGAAATATTCAGTTTGAATCTGAGTCAGGGTGGAGATTTTAAACTTTCTTTATAATTGTGAGATTTCTAACTTTTAGCTGAATCTTCGGAGGATAATTCATGGATCTTGATAAAAACATATGCGGCCAGTTTATTCTTTAGGGGACTGATGTGTATGTGTGAATGAAACCTGGTGCAGATCCGAATAAAAATCTGCATCTAGTAAATTTCAATCAATCAACGAAATTTGAATCGTAAATATTCAATATTCCCAAACCACCGTTTCTCTCAAAGGGCTGAACAAGGTTTGACATCCTCCGTCCTTCACCCTCAGCAAGAGGAAGAACTACCACTGGTTTCATGAGGGGACCCTAACCCTAACCCAATGGAGTCACGACATTTAATGACAATATAAGATGATGATTTGATTTGATTTCGTCATGTGGAATCAAACGACAACTGTGTCCATTATCCGACAGACAGAGAGTCTGCCCTGCTTTAATTTGAATACAAACAATTATCAAAACGTGATAAGCTGGTCCTCGACAGGCTCACTGTTTACCTGCCGGTTCGAGTTTCTGCACCAGGGTTCAAAGGTCATATCCCAGTCCAGGGTAACACCGGACTGGTTTCTCCTGAGCACTGAACTGGTGTCAGGCGATATCAGACTGTAAATCCAACTGTTTACTGTTTGCAGTAGACTGGTGAGTGTCAACAACGAGATGTATAAAGCAAATACACATTCAGACATTCCATAGTTTACAGAAGACACCACGTGATGCAATGCAGTCCTCGTTTGGCCCCGAGAAGCGGTCGATAGGGAAAGTGAAAATAACTCCATATTGGATTACAGGTGTTTAATGGAGGTGATAGTAAGGCAAACAGCTTTGTTCGTTGTGTATAAACTTTAGATTGTCAGTATTTTAAAAGACACATTTAGATGGAGGAGTGTTTGGTGGAATGTGGTTTTGGGATCATTCGGGGACAAAGCTCCGTCAGGTCGGCGGATCGCTGACTCCTGATCAGTGACAGCTGCCTGTCCGATAATGGACCCACTCGTAGCCCCACTACTTCCCAGCCGGTTGAGGACCCGTGTCAGCTGAGTACCAGGAGCCGGAG
Source organism: Limanda limanda (assembly GCF_963576545.1). Lineage (NCBI taxonomy): Eukaryota > Metazoa > Chordata > Actinopteri > Pleuronectiformes > Pleuronectidae > Limanda > Limanda limanda. The sequence goes on from NC_083639.1 coordinate 26,806,273, forward strand.
CTGCTCCTGGACTCCTCCAGACCCAGGACGAGTGGGACTAATGTCCATGTCCACCCGAGGACACACGAAGGAAAGCGTCCACTAACCATACAGGCTGTGCTACTAACGTGTCCGATAATGGAAGCGGTGACGCAGCGATAGACTCAGCCCTTCCTTTCAGAGGAAGTTGGCTGTTCTCAACAGACCAATGTTGGCCGACAGGGAAGCACCGAGCCCCGGGTTCACAGCCGAGCCTCCCCCCTGCTGGTGCTAACCTCCGGAGGACACTCACCGTGTGGGACTGCAGGTTCTGGCTGGCTTCGATCATCGCGGTCAGGGGCACGGTGTCGTCCAGCAGCAGCTTGCCGGGGGCCGGCTTCTCCAGGTAAGACATCCCGGGGCATGAAGGGTGGAAGTCCGAGCCGAGCGTCCGTGTGTCGGTGACTGGAGCCGGCGGAGAGACACTGAGGCGGAGCCCCGCTGACCGGAGGAGGAACAACAACAAGCCGAGCTAGCTGTTAGCTTAGCCTCATCGTAACCAGGAAGTGCTGTTCTGGCTGAACGTCATCACGGCAGCTTCGTCATCATTAATAGAAAGTGGGGGAAAGGACTCGAAGCCTCGTCACCGCCTCCTGCTGGTCAGGAGAAGGAAGTGCAGCCACACACCCGATTTCAAGGTCAAGAATAAACCTTCAAGTTCTATATGTTTTTAAACTGAACTTACAAAACCCATCAACTAAAATAAATACATAAAAACAACAAAAAGTAACTTAATAAAAATACATCAAATAAAATGAATAAATGCAAAGACTTGTGCATAAAATAAGCTGAAGACCTAATTGAAATCTAAAGCTAAGAAGAGGAAAGGAAATAAAACTCAGGTTTACTAAGTGACCGTGTGCAGCTTCTAGAAGTCGTGTGAGATTTGATTCCAACCTGCACGTCCAAAGACCAGACTCACCAGAAGCTAAAGGGACAGTTCACCCAATAAGGAAGATTCACTCATTATCTATTATACATCATTTACTCCATGTTTTTTTAGCCTAAATGCTGTTATCCTCCTAGTTGAGGCTGCAGTTCTCACGAGAGTAGTTTTGTGGACTCAAACTTTTCACCCACCCGTCCATCGGCATAGTGATGAGTAGATAGTGATGAGTGAATTTACATTTTTGGGTGAAGTATCCGTTAATCTGAGCACCAGTGTTACCAGTGGCTGCTGCACAGAAGCACTGGGAGGTTGAAGATTTCCCTGTCTTTACTATCTAGTGCTGACAGTTATATTCTCATACTGATAATGTGAAGGTCAGAATCCACCAAAACCAGCCGGACTATTGTCAGACCAAAAGAGACATGAGGGAGAGGCGGTGGACTAGTGGCAGAAACTTGGCGTATGGGCAGAAAAGGTCTCTGGTTCGTCTCTGGTTCGACTCCACGGAGAAACAACAAAAAGAAGAACCTGGATTGATCTGTCCAAAAATCCAAGAGGATTCTCCCTACCCTGTCTAGTGCCCCTGAGCAAGGCACCTTATTCCCCCAACATCTGGTCCCCGGGTGCCGTACATGGCTGCTCACTGCTCTGTGTGTCCTGCACCAGATTGGTTAAAAGCAGAGGTTAAATTTCCCTCCTTGCATGAGTGTGCTTGTGCATGTCTGTGCATGTGTTTGGGATCATATCTTATCTTAATCTTAATGTAAGGCTAAAGGCGGTTCAATTTAAAAGGCATTAGGAGCAACACTCAAAACTGAAGACATGTGAGATTTCTCTTACAGCAGCAAGGTATCAAGATACAAGATATGAAAATATAAGTGCAAGGGATTTTTTTTTTTTATTCCCAAATCTAATTTTCATGTCTTCTGTTTTTCATTAACTTAGGCAATAGTTAATAAATAATATGTTTGTTGTACTGTTGGACAAAAGCTATTTGGAGACAACTTGGGCTTTAGGGGATTCAAACATGTACTTTACAATAATGTCTAATGTTTTACAGATCAAATAATCTGGAAAATATTTGGCAGATAGATCAACCACGAAGATATTTGTTGGTTATTCTACAGATAACATGCTGAGGTGATTGGTTGGACTGAAGAGCAGCCGTTGGTCCACCGTGGACGGCCTACACACAGCACCAGTGAGGCAACAAGGGGATGTTAAAGAATTAAATCCAACGATAACTTCACAATTTTATTCCACGCAAAAATGTATTACGTTAAACAAAATGCAGAGCAGAGCCAACAAATTAAAAACACTGCATTCTAAATCATCGTCAGTGTCTGTGATCTGCTCAGTGTTCTTCTTCTCATGGTTTAAGATCAGAAACAAAAATGGAAACAATAGCGTGAAATCTTCAATGTGCAAATTCCACTGGGTAGAAAAGTTGTTGCAAACCAGAAGCAACTTAATCCCGGAGAAGCTGAGCCACAGCACAGGCAGCGGCGGCCATTTTTAGTCCCCGAAACTGTCACATCATCTGAACTGTTCACTGTCAGCCTGCTGTGACCTCTGACCTCTGACCTCATCTCAACCCTTCTTCTGCTGATCCTCGGGCATCATCACCATCACATCCCCCTGCATCACCACCTTGTCCTTCACCGAGCACGTCACCGCAATCAGGGCGAACGACATCTTGATCTTGACGACCTCGGCTTCGGCCAGCACCTCCTCGCCGATATACAGAGGCGCCGGGAAGCGGATCTCCTGGTGCAGGAAGACGCAGCCCGGGCCGGGCATTCTGGTGCCGAGCACCGCCGAGATCAGGCCGTTGATGAGGACGCCGTGCACGATGGGCGCCTCGAAGGAGGTGGTCTTGGCGTAGGCCGGGTCCAGGTGGAGGGGGTTGGTGTCCCCCGTCAGCGCGGCGAACAGCTCCACATCCTGGGTGGAGAAGGCTTTGGTGAGGGAGGCTCGCTGGCCTACGTGGAGCAGCCTACAGGGGGGAGGAGCTGCTGCGATGGTGGAGAGACACAGCTTCGATCTGTTGAAGACGCTCCTCCATATGAAACTCATCTTGAACCAGACGTTGCTTCTCCTGCGTCAGTCCAGCTGCAGCTCTCGGCTGTTTCCTGTCAGCGCCAGAAGATACGGAGACACCTGAAGACAGAATGTGTGAAACGCGTCAACCTGACAGAAATGTTTCCTCTCACACGCAGAGGTTCACCCTTCACCTCTGAAACCCAGCTGTGATAAAACAATCTGAACTTAACACTCCCAATTTTAATTTAAATGTCTCATGGTGTACGTATTTGCAGCTGATTTCTGTTAAAAAAATGTAATAGGGTTGCAAAATTCCGGGAATATTCAAAGTTGGAAACTTTCCATGGGAATTAACGGGAATTAACGGGAATATACAGGAATTAACGGGAATTAACGGGAATAAACTGGAAATGTTGTGGGTAATTTATACTAACTGTATTTACCTTGTCATATACAGACATAAATATAAACATTTTGTTGTTTCATAGGCTGATTTGAGCCCTGAGGAAACTTTGGGCACTTGACTATATGCTTCTGCATCGTTGTGTCATTCTTAACATAGGTCTTTGCACAGTATTTGCAAATGTACACAGCCTTTCCTTCTACATTGGATGAGGTGAAATGTCTCCACACATGAGAGAGTGCACGTGGCATTGTTCTGTAGAATAAGATGAGAAAAAAGTTTGTAAAAATGCGCTAATGCAATGCCAGAGATATGAATAGTTAGCCAAACAATTGGAATTGTCTGTAAAAATATGTTTTTATTGCTCAGCGTTTAATTTGCATAGTTTTTTTTTTTTCCCAAAATTCCCCATATTCCCAAGCCTAATATTGGCGTGGAAAGTTTCCGCCCCTTCGCAACCCTAGCATTTAATGATGGATTTTATTGAATTAACTCTGTCAGAAGGAAAGAAATACTGCCTGGTAATAGTGTGCATGTTCAGCAAATGGGTTGAAGTGTTCCCTACTTCTAAGCAGGATGCAGGAACAGTGGCAAAGATTCTCCTGAGATTGCATCTGCAACAAGAAGGAATCTGTTTGTATAAGCAGCTTTTGGAGTAATTGATGAAGTCTGACCTGCAGCACTCTGAAGGCACAGGCCTGGTTCTGGTAGGAGCCCAGCAGAGTCAGGGAGCTCCACAGCTTCACCAAACCCCTGAGAAAACACACAGAACTAATTCAGTCCATCACATGTAGCAGGTGGTTTGAATCAGAAAGTGACTCGAGAGTGGAAACTTGTTCTGGTCCTGCGGCTGCGGACTGAAGCTCACCTGCTGTAAACACGCAGCAGAGCCGAGCGTTTGTCTTCATCGTACTTCAACACGTCAAAAGGTAAAGCTGCTCCCACCTAAACAACACAAACAACACATAAACAACACAAACATTCATGAAAACTAAACTGCCTCCACATCTCAGGGGGTCTGTGGCTCTGTGTGCTGAGGTACAGTCGACTGTGTCAAAATGAGCACATCACATTTGTTCAGCTGTGGTGGGAATCGAACCGTCGGGCCGTACATTATAATGACCTCACCTCTCCGTACAGGCTCTTCAGGCCTGAGACGATAAACAGCTTAAATTCAACTCCACTCAGTTTGGTCGACTCATCTTCCAGGACACTAAACACACAGAGATATGATTTGTGAGAGATGGGCAGGAATCATGTATAAAATGCACTTTTAGAATATTTAAATATTTTGGAGCAGACACTAAGTTACTAGATTTATTTATCACACTAAATGGTTACAGTGACTTACAGGCAGACATTCACGTAGTGGTGTGGCGCGGCGTTCTTTAACACCACCCGTTGGTAAACACCAGATTCGTCCTTCTTGACGACGACGCTCATGATATCACAGCATCGGTGACTCCGGCTCCTCGAGTGATGATCGGCCGGCCAATCAGCTGACGTGTCAAACTGGAACAGATTTAGATTTTAGATTTAGATTTCTTTATTTTATCCACACAACGGGGAAATTTGTTACAGCAAATAAGAGAAAACAGAATTTAAGTAACAGTGCCGAAGCACAATAAAAAAGATCACAATATGTACACTACTAAACTACACATAATGAGAGTACAGAAACAAACAACCTGCAAAACAGACACTGTGCAAAAGCAGGTACTGGGGAGAAAGTGGAGTGATGTAAGTGTTATTGTAATGAAAACAAAAATATTATAAGTAATATTGCAACAGTAGTGACCATGATACAGAAAATAATTAAAAAGTAAGTGACCATAATATAAATAATACTACAAGATAGCATAATGGAAATATAAATATTGCAATGTAACCATTAGAAGTGACCATGATATAAATATAGATGTAAAGTGTTGAATATTATTGTGCATGGTAGTGATCTGAGTAAAAAATAAAAAATAAATAAGAAAAATACAAATACAGCTATGGTGAGAGGTTGAGTGGAGATAGAGATAATAGACAGGGACTACAACATTATCAGGTGGTGCTGGTGTTGTAGAGCCTGACTGCAGCCGGGATGAAGGACCTGCGGAACCTCTCCTTACACCGTGGGTGTAACAGTCTGCTGCTACTTACTGATTAAAAGAGATGTTTCTCAAGTTCGATGTGATTTTTGAATATAATAAGTCAAACTTCAGGGTTCATACACATTTTGACCAATGGATTTCACAACTTTCAACCAAATTTCCATGTCCAAACATTGTGTGATATCTCTGTGTATACATGAGAACCTGACAAAATGTAGTATTTAAACTAGCAATGAGACTTCTAAGGCTTACAGTACACCTTACGCATACGCTGTCATACTAACTCAGTTAGTTTGAGAGCGTATGGCTGCTTATATTTTGAGTGTATTTCTTTAAAAGCATATGAATTATTTAAAACTCAGCGTAAATGAACGACATGAAATCATTAATATAACAAATTTCCATGACTTTTCCAAAACTTTTGGGATTTTATTTTTTCCCAGGACTTTTGCAGGCCTGGAAATGCACATTTTACAATTCCATGACTAATCCAGGTTTTTCATGACCGTAGGAACCCTGAAACTTGAACGTGTGTTTGTTGTTTTCTGAGGTAGATTGTGACTAAACTACTTCAAAACAACCGGATGTATTTTTGCAGAAGCCTAATAAGCTTGTTTTTGGTATGGATGTGTCTGATTGGTTAACACACCGACGAACCAGAGGTCGGCCCCTCTATCTCCAAATGTTAATGCCTTTTATTTGATGCACTTGAAAACTCAATATAGAACTTGTGCAAATGTTTGGGAACTTTCTACTTCTTGAAACACTCAGTGCTTCATCTCTGTCCATAAGACTTAAGCGACTCATTCTCACAGACTAATCTCCAGTGCTCTTCATTAGTTTGCACCAGGGGCTGTAGTCACTTCATTCACATATACACATGTATGTACACACAATGCAATAGATCAGCTCCGAATCAACATAAACAACTAGAAGAAGAACAAAGCTCATATCTGCCTTGTGGACAAGTCACTGTGTCACATAGTTGTACCCACCTGAAGCTAAACTAGCTGACAAGAGGTCAAACCGGAGCTAAGTGACGTAGCTAACGAAGCTAGCTCGTAGCTGTTGGGATGTCCTCTAAACACAGCTAGCAAGCTAACAGCTAATGGTGTTTAACATGAAGCTGCAGGATGTTTACTCACAGTCCAAGCTAACAGGCTAACAGCTAACAAGCATGTTGATATGATGTCTAACATGAAGCTGCAGGATGTTTCCTCACAGTCCAAGCTAACAAGCTAACAGCTAACAAGCCTGTTGTTGTGGTGTTTAACATGAAGCTGCAGGATGTTTACTCACAGTCCAAGCTAACAAGCTAACAGCTAACAAGCATGTTGATATGATGTTAAACATGAAGCTGCAGGATGTTTACTAACAGTTCAAGCTAGCAAGCTAACAAGCTAAGAGCTAACAAGCCTGTTGATATGATGTTTAACATGAAGCTGCAGGAAGTTTCCTCACAGTTCAAGCTAACAAGCTAACAAGCTAACAGCTAACAAGGCTGGGGTTGTTATGATGTTTAACATGAAGCTGCAGGATGTTTACTCACTAGCTTCACTGACAGTTCAAGCTAACAAGCTCACAGCTAACAAGCTAACAGCTAACAAGCTAACAGCTAACAAGCTAACAGCTAACAAGCCTGGGGTTGTTATGGTGTTTAACGTGAAGCTGCAGGAAGTTTACTCACAGTCCAAGCTAGCAGGCTAACAAGCTAACAGCTAACAAGCCTGTTGATATGATGTTTAACATGAAGCTGCAGGATGTTTATTCACTAGCTTCACTAACAGTCCAAGCTAACAAGCTATCAAGCTAATAGCTAATGGTGTTTAACATGAAGCTGCAGGAAGTTTACTCACAGTCCAAGCTAGCAAGCTAACAAGCTAACAGCTAACAAGCCTGTTGATATGATGTTTAACATGAAGCTGCAGGATGTTTACTCACTAGCTTCACTGACAGTCCAAGCTAACAAGCTAACAAGCCTGGGGTTGTTATGATGTTTAACATGCAGCTACAGGATGTTTACTCACCAGCTTCACTAACAGTCAAAGCTAAAAACGTGTTTTGAAAACACGTTTTCCACACAAGCTCCAGGGCAGAGGTCACCAGAGCGCATGCGTGCTCCTTATGGTGCGTTCGCGTCTTCACGTTTAATTCCACACTGATATTGTGTGAAGTTAAAGGGATGGTTCACCCCCAAAAATGTAAATTCACTCATTATCTACTCACCACTATACTGGAGGAGTGGGTGAGTTCACAAAAGGCTTCTGGAGTTTCAGGGGTCTTTACATAGAGAGATGAACTGTGGAGAAGAGACGAAACCAGGGGAGACGAGGACAAACTGTGAGCCGAGGACATCCTCTGAGCCAATGGGGATTTAGGATCAGCCTCTACGTCACTTAAAACTGCGTGAAACTCATCCACTGAGGTTGTAAAAGTAAAGTGAAAGTAAACACAGCACATTACATCTAGTTGAGTTCGAGCAGCCTAAAAATGAATTCATAATAAAACCACCACAGTAATTTTTCTTGTCATGTGTAAAATGTCTTTGTCATTTTCCTGTTGAGAGTCACAGGTTTGACCAAATAGCTTTTTCCTTGCTGCTCTTACAGGTCAAATCCACATTAGTTTATTCTCTGGGACGATAAGGAACATTTGAACTTTCACAGATGGGTTGAATTTTTCTACACGTTGAATCACAAAGAGGCAGAAATCCCAGAGAACATCAGAGACTTTATTGAAAACACAAGAACAAAAGGAATGAAACAGCAAAGCATCTTAATTTAACATGTATTAAATAAAATATAAATATAAATATAAAAACCAGATACAAGAAAAATGTAGCCTCAAACGTTCAATTTCTACACAGTACAAATGAAAACTTGAATTTGTGTTACTGCGATTTCTAAATATAATCAACAGAGAATGTTTAATGGATTTGTAAACATATTTGCCTCAACTAACTTCACTCAGTTAAATTTGTAAAGTTGCTGAAGTTAAGTTGGCAAAACACAAAATGGAACGATTGTGATATGACACGTCTCATGTCTCATCAGGGGAAACGTGACCTAACGTCATGAAGGTGAGTGTTTAGGTTCAATACAGGAAGGAAATTCTGGTTCTGCAGCTGCATGTTTTGGCGGCTGTGGCTCAGGAGGTAGACCGGATCGTCCACTAACCAGAGGAGCACAGGTTCGATCCCCAGCTGCTCCAGTCCGCATGCCCAAGTGTCCATAAGGAAGAATCAGAACGCTTAAACTACCCCTGACAGCTTCGTGGACAATGTGTGTGATTAACGTGTGACAGAACAAACACTGAGTGAGTGAATGTGACTGAGTGAGTTCGGTAAAGTGTGTGAGTCGTCAACAGGACAATATCAATGTATTAAAATGTTCATATGGAGAACATCACTGCTCAGGGTGATCAATTTCACGTCTGCATGTGGAATAAACTGCTTGAATCCTCTGGAGCCTGACGAGCAGGGACACTAGAACTCACAGCTTTGAGAAAATGTGAAGTTTTAAAAACTCACGCAAGATAAGTTCGGTAATTTTGCGAGGTTCGAAACCTTTTAATTTTTGCAGTGTAAATGTTAACAAGGCTTAAACAGAAAAGTCCCTTGTCCCTAAAAACTAACATAATAAATATTAAGAGAACATTTCATATGAGATACTTAAAACATCCCACAACCCTTTTATAATCTCCACTAAAATGAACTTTAAAGGTGAAGAACACAGCAACGCATGAATATAACCAAACATAAAAACAAGCAACTCTGGATTAATTAAGTTCTTGTTCAGGCCAAATTAGAAATAAAATAAAATCTGAATATATACACATCTGGAAAACTAATTTTGCTACAAGAGTTCTGCTTCTCGTCCATAAACCTGAAGAGAGAAAAAATAAATAAAAATGAAATGTTCAGTTCCACAAAGCCACGTATTTTATGTATTTACAGTATTGAGACCTAATATTTCCAAGATTTTCTCAGTGAAATTAAAGTTTACTCAGAAAAAATACACTAATCTTAAATTGATAAGTACTAAATATTGGGTTTATTAACATTTGAATTGTTGCTGATATTTGAGTTTTAATTCAACATTTAATCTGTCCTTTTAACGTGAAGGTTTCTGATCTGTTTCTTGCTCTCAGCAGATGTTTTTATTTTTAATTAAAACAGAGGTTTTACACCTGATCACACATATGTTACTTTGCTCTTAGTTTGAGGCAGTTTTTTATTTAACAGATGAAGCAACTCACTGTGTTCAGGAGGACGTCTCACTTGGAGAATTAGAACCTCCATCACCTGGTCTCAGCGTCTGTAAGACAACTGGATCTGTTCCAGCTGTGAGGTCAGAAACACATCGTTAGTCCATCCTCCTCTGAGCAGACACTTTTATTACAAACCACCAACACTGCAGGGAACAGTCCTGAAAACTCTCTTCAGCACAAAACCAACACTATCTAATCTACAGAGGGTTTACTAGAGTCCTGCACTGGGTCAGGTTCCTGTGGGGAGCAGTAGTAGTGTAGACAAGGCCTTACCGAACATTTGTGGCAAATTTGAAGAAATTCCCTCAAGGCATTCCTGAGATACCGTGTTCACAAGATGGGGACGAATGGATGAACAGCCTGAAAACGTAACGCCTCTCTGACTGGCGCCGGGGTGGACCAGTACAAAGTGGACTAGTACAAAGTGGACCAGTACAAAGTGGACCAAAGAGGTATTGGGGGAGTTTTATAAAACTAGACATGTTAGTACTTTCAGCTGCTGTGCAAAAGTGACGTGATGTCCTCATAAAGCATGTTAGTATAAAAAGAAAACAGAATAGAAATAGAAGTTTTACTTACCAGGTGAAGTACTTTGGGCTGAAATAAAAAGAAAATACAAATGATTTCAGTAATTACAGTAAAAACACTAACAGGATTGTGTCATGTTTTTCTCTCGTGGCGATCCTCCTCAAACGATCGACAACATACTGTCACTTTGTATTGTTTGTGTGCTGGGCGCTGTGTGCAGAGCTTTTTATAAACAGTCTATGGTGCAGAGGGAAGTGAGAAAACTTTGTGTGAGCACAACTTGCCCCGAACCTACAATCGATGGGTTAAGGAAGTTCTACACAACTTAAAGCTGGAGAGATCAAGGTTTTCCCTCAAGGGCTCTCTGAGGAAATTTGACAAAATCTGGAACCCCTTGTTGTTCATTATAGACTCATTAGATATTACACCTGAGGAGTCAGATATCTGAGTTCTGCTGACGTACCACTAGAACTTACATTCCCAAAATGTAATTTTTTCTTTAGTTTACGCTCTATGTGTACCCCCCCCCCTTCACCTGGAGACAGGTAGGGTTGGGACCTCTATAGGGGAAGGAGGTGTGGGTGGGTGTGTGAAAGGGGGGCTGGGGGTGGGGAGTCACTGTAAATTGTAAAATTTGGAAAAATGTGAGCATAGTACAGCATGTCTTTAATGTCCTCATTTTGTATCGTCGATGCTAAATAAACATACTAAAAAAAAAAAAAAACTTTGTCTGAACCCTGCAGCTCTTGAAACAGATGTTGGTGTGTCAGGAACTGAAGTTTGTTTCATGAGGTTTGATCTGAACGAGCATTAATTAGAAAGTCTGAAATCAAAACACCAAAAACATATTGGGCAAAGCTTCTGTGTTGGTCTATCACCTTTCTTCCTCCTGTACACGATGAGTCCAATGACAGCGCTGACGACAGCGAGAGCGACCACTGCAGCGATGATGGTGATGCTGGTGGTCACGATGATGGGCTTCTCTGTTAAGCGGAAAAAAACAAAGCATCACAACCTGAACAGATGAAACAGGTTGGACGACAAGAAACTCCCTGAACCACAATCCTGTCCTGAGACACAACAGACACACACAGACACTAAACGTGTGAGTTTGTCCTGCTGTTGTTTCTACTTTCAGTTTTCATCTGTACATAATGACTGTTTCTGTGCTTATTCACGCTGGTTTGTCTTAAACTTTACTTAACTAAATAATTTCATGGACTCATCTTCTACAGCAGAGCAGCAGTCGAGTCTTAACAGTGACTAGAATGTTCCAGTCTCACCTCTGTTGGACTCGACTGAGTCTTTGTCCAGTTTGGTGACGATCACCTCCGTCATACCAGAGATGTGGAACACACACTCGTAGCTTCTCCAGTCTTCAGGGGAGTTTAATGGAACCTTCAGGTCAGCGCTCATCTGGAAGGTCCCGTCATGGTTGGGGAGAACCTCTCCACGGTACACGTCCTCATGAAGATCCTCCCCGTCTTTCCTCCAGAACAACATGGCGCTGTCGGGGTAGAAACCTGTAGCGTGGCAGGTGACTGGAGAGGAGGGAGACTTCTGGAGGAGAGAGATCCTGGGAAGCTCTGGGGAGGAAAAAGAAAGACAGTTTATGGGTTTTGCATTAGTCGTGTTTGTTAATATACGAGACAAGTGAACCGCCTGTGAGATGTGAGTGAGAGACAGAGGCTGAAGTGATGCAAAGACACTGGGGAGGACGACATGACGTAAAGGAGGGAGGACGCTCCGGCTGGGTCTCAATTCAGGGACGGCTTCCTTCAGAGGACCCGGTCTAATCCATTCATCAGTGACTCCAAGTGAACTGTTCCAGATGTAATGAAGTTCCCTAGGGTCAGTGCTATTATGTCACATTCACAGTAACATGAGGTCACTGTGACCTTGACCTTTGACCCCCAGGCACCAAAATCTAATCAATAACCAATCAATCTTTGAGTCCATGTGAAAGTTTGTACCAAATCTGAAGAAATTCCTTCAAGCTGATGTTAGATATCACATTTAAGAAAAACCTATTGTTTGAGGACACAGTGACCTTGACCTTTGAACTTTGGCTACTAAAATCAAGTGAGTTAATCCTTGATTCAAAGTGAATGTTTGCATCAAATTTGAAGAAATTTCCTCAAAGCATTCTGGAGATATGTGTTCAGAACTATTGGACGGACGACCGAGAGCATGATGCCTGCGGCCACTAGGTGTCGCCAGAGCGGAGGCATGAGAAGATTAGTGAGAGATAGAGAGAGGGAGAGAGAGTGATGATAACAGAGAGGGAGCAGACTCCCAGCAGGTGTTTGTGAATTTGCTCTCGTTCACTGCCACAGAGAAAGAAAGAGGAACATTGAGTTGATGGAGGTTCTGTGATGTCACCTGTTCTCAGCAGAGAGCTCCTCCCCTGCTCCAGGAACTTCTTCAGATAGGAGGGACACTCCTTGGTGTAGTAGTATTTTTTGAATGTCAGTCGAGCTTTCTCCTGATCCCACTTCAATTTGATGATATAACTCTGTGGTGTTGGAGCGATCCACGTCTCTGTCTCCATGTCCCATGATATGAAGTCTTCTCCATCATAACCATATTGATCATAAGCTTTAACTTCTCCAGTCTCATCGTCCCATTCACATCCAGACGTCACCTGGAGAATGTGAAGACCTGAGAGAGACAGAGAACTGAGCTGTTATTATCACATCTTCACCATAAACACACACACACACACACACACACACACACACACACACACACACACACACACACACACACACACACACACACACACACACACACACACACACACACAGAGAGACACATACAGAGACACACAGAGGCATTTAAATATCTATTGATCACATGTTTGATCAATTAGTAAATATTACGGGGTCAAATCTAATGAATAAAAATGTCGGTATGTGTCTAAATGTGAGTGTGCGTGCGTTTATGTGTGATTGACAGTGTGAGTGTAATGTGTGTGTGTGGATGTGATTGTGGATGCGTGTTTATGTGTGTGAGAGTGTGAGAGAGAGTGTGTGTATGTGTGTGTGTGTTGTGTTATCATTAGAGAGTGAAATGTAAACAAACCTCCAGTTTGGTTGAAGCGTTCCTGTATGATCTTGATGTACTTTTTGAAGTTCTGCTCTACAGTTAAAGCAAGCTGAGTCTGACCCTTCCAGAACTTTGCATCAGTTGCGTTTAACATCCAGTCCTGTTTGGGTTCGAGTTTCTTTGTGTTGCTGTCATAGTGAAGGATCTGAAGTTCATCGACCAAAACAACAGTCACAAACTCTGGAAAGTTTGTGACTTGAGAGGAACCAGTGAGGAAATACTTCAGATAGTGAATCCCTGCAAGAAAAAGTTCAAGTCATGACCTTAGTTTTAAGACTGTTTTATAAATCACTAAAAACATTACAATAGACCTGAAATCATTTCAGTGTCTTTTAAAAACATGGAGCATTTTTCTTTTCACTTCAAATCGACCAAATACAATCAAATAAAGTAGAAACGTGACTTTAACTCACGAGCCGTCGCACTGTGTGCTCCTGTCAGTAGAAGAAGGGAAAGAACAGAGAACATGGTGAGCTGTGATGTTTCCTCTTTACTGGACTGAAGGTAGATGAGCTCCCGTCTTTACACAGAGAGACGGACTGTGTAGAAAAGAGATGAAACCAGGCGAGACGAGGACAAACTGTGAGGCGGAGACATCCTCTGAGCCAATGGGAATTTAGAATCAGCCTTTCTGTCACTTAAAACTTGGAAAGGAAAAATGAAAGTAAAGATCTGCTTGTGACGACATGTTTGTGTAGAATGAAGACCCGAGGTTCACACCCACAGGATCCTTCAGGGTCATGACTTGTGGTTATCAGCTGTATTGTCACAACTTCAGCCTGCTCTTAACATTTTTATTTTTCTTATCTTATTTTTTGCATATACTTATACTAATGTCATTTCAGAATTCAGCCACTCCCCACTCCTCTGCCATCCCTCGTTCCACAGATACCATTACCTGCCCCACCCACAGACGCACCTGCTTTTCATCAAGTCATTAGTTCTCCCAGTATTTCTACCAGCTCATTTCCTCTGTTCTCTGCCAGATCGTCTAGTGAGTTCTCTCCTTGCCTGCCAGGGTTATCTCCTGACTAAGTATTCTGCCTGACCCCTGCTCTGACCTCCTGGACCCTGGATTCCCTTTTGCCTGCTCCCTGTCTGCTTTGTTTTTTTGACCTGACTGTCTGCCTGGCTTCTGACCCCCTGATCTGCTATTAAACAAGAACTTTGATATTCCGGGTTCACACTTGCCATTTTCGCCCGTCCCCTGACATGTATGAACAATCAGCAAAACTGCTTTGGTGCAGATTTGAAATTTTTCTTGTCATGTGTAAAATGTCTTTGTCATTTTGCTGTTGAGAGTCACAGGTTTGACCAAATAGCTTTTTCCTTGCTGCTCTTACAGGTCAAATCCACATAAGTTTATTCTCTGGGACGATAATGAACATTTGAACTTTCACAGATGTGTTAAATTTTTCTACACGTTGAATCACAAAGAGGCAGAAATCCCAGAGAACATCAGAGACTTTATTAAAAACACAAGAACAAAAGGAATGAAACAGCAAAGCATCTTTATTTAACATGTATTAAATAAAATATAAATATAAAAACCAGATACAAGAAAAATGTAGCCTCAAACGTTCAATTTCTACACAGTACAAATGAAAACTTGAAATTGTATCAACAGAGAATGTTTAATGGATTTGTAAACATATTTGCCTCAACTAACTTCACTCAGTTAAATTTGTAAAGTTGCTGAAGTTAAGTTGGCAAAACACAAAATGGAACGTTTGTGATATGACACGTCTCATGTCTCATCAGGGGAAACGTGTCCTAACGTCATGAAGGTGAGTGTTTAGGTTCAATACTGGAAGGAAATTCTGGTTCTGCAGCTGCATGTTTTGGTGGCTGTGGCTCAGGAGGTAGACCGGATCGTCCACTAACCAGAGGAGCACAGGTTCGATCCCCAGCGGCTCCAGTCCACATGCCCAAGTGTCCATAAGGAAGAATCAGACAGATTAAACTACCCCTGACAGCTTCGTGGACAATGTGTGTGATTGACGTGTGACAGAACAAACACTGAGTGAGTGAATGTGACTGAGTGACTGAGTGAGTACGTGAGTAAGTGTGTGAGTCGTCAACAGGACGATATCAATGTATTCAAATGTTCATATGGAGAACATCACTGCTCAGGGTGATCAATTTCACGTCTGCATGTGGAATAAACTGCTTGAATCCTTTGTAGTGTAAATGTTAACAAGGCTAAAACAGAAAAGTCCCTTCTCCCTAAAAACTAACAGGAAATATTAACAGAACATTTCATATGAGATACTTAAAACATCTCACAACCCTTTTATAATCTCCACTAAATTGAACTTTAAAGGTTAAGAACACAGCTACGGATGAATATAACCAAACAAAAAAAACAAGCGACTCTAAATTAATTCTATTCGTGTTCAGGCCAAATTAGAAATAAAATAAAATCTGAATATTTACACATCTGGAAAACTAATTTTGTACATACAATCAATGTCTGACTCTGAATATCAGTTTATGATTTGAGTGATGAATAATCAATGAATTCCCAGCGTAAGGGCAAGACTGTGGTGACACTGCTTCTTGTCCTTAAACCTGAAGAGAAAAAATAAATAAAAATGAAATGTTCAGTTCCACAAAGCCACATATTTTATGTATTTACAGTGTTGAGACCTAATATTTCCAAGATTCTCTCAGTGAAATTAAAGTTTGCTCAGAAAAAATACACTGATCTTAAATTGATAAGCACTAAATGTTGGGTTCATTAACATTTGAATTGTTGTGTCACTGCTGATATTTGAGTTTTAATTCAACATTTAATCTGTCATATCAACGTGAAGGTTTCTGATCTGTTTCTTGCTCTCAGCAGATGTTTTTATTTCTAATTAAAACAGAGGTTTTTACACCTGATCACACATCTGTTACTTTGCACTTAGTTTGAGGAAGTTTTGTTGAACAGATGAAGCAACTCACTGTGTTCAGGAGGACGTCTCACTTGGAGAATTAGAACCTCCATCACCTGGTCTAAGCGGCTCTAAGACAACTGGATCTGTACCAGCTGTGAGGTCAGAAACACATTGTTAGTCCATCCTCCTCTGAACAGACACTTTCATTACAAACCACCAACACTGCAGGGAACAGTCCTGAAAACTCTCTTCAGCACAAAATCAACACTATCTAATCTACAGAGTATGCTTCTACGTTCTCAGTTTCTCGGAGAGGGCTCCACAGGGGGCAAAGAGTATTTTTGATTTTTACTTTTCCGACCAGTGTACGTCGAAAAAAATTCACCGCCAAACCCATAGGGGGCGCAACGGAAGACGAGCTCAGAGAAGCCTACCCCATTTGGGAAGAAGAAGTCCACGTGTCTCTGTTTACATCTGTCAGCTTGCGTCCCACACACTGAACCATGGCAACTAACAGAACTAAATAAAGTGACACCCAGCGGGTCAAGATGCTGATGTAATCGTTTCTTAGCGCAGCGGTTCCCCGGTCTTGTTTCCGAACTGTGTTGCTGATTCCACAGCTTGAATCTGCTTGAGGCTACATGTAGCTAGAAGCTACCCGGAGCTAGCTCCCCCCCAGCTTCCACACACAGTCAGCAGGGACTCCCGACACTAACTACTACTATCCAGTGTTTGCTTCTAACCTGACGGTATTATAGAAACAGTGTCATGATAGAAGTGGAATTAAAGTCGTGACGGCGGGTTCTTGCACTGTTACCACCGCAGTTAGCATGGTGGCTAGCCCGCTAGCCTAGCCTGCTTGCGCCGTTTTGAAAGCTCGTTATAACCGTCTGTGACCGTGCACACATGCCCTCAGTGCTCAAACGAGCCACCGTCAGCCGGACAACTCCGCTGGCTTAACACACACGTCACATTAATCGTAGAATCATAGTTGTGATTGGGTTTGATGTGACACAGGGAAGGAAACAGGAAGTGTGAGGTCCGGAAATGACGCCGTACGGAAATGACGCCGTACAGAAATGATGACGTTCGCAGACCAATCACAGCCAAGAGCTGTCCGTGGGCTCTCCGACATAAAGACGGAGAGTTAGAAAATCAGAGGTGTACGTAAAGCTCTCCGAGGCGCTCGGAGAGGGCGTTCCACGGCGGTTAGGGCGGTCTTATCTATCCGTTTTACAATATACGCAAAAGCATAAATTGGCCTTTACCGAACATTTGTGGCAAATTTGAAGAAATTCCCTCAAGGCATTCCTGAGATACCGTCTTCACAAGATGGGGACGAATGGATGAACAGCCTGAAAACATAACGCCTCTCTGACTGGCAGTACAAAGTGGACCAGTTCAAAGTGGACCAGTACAAAGTGGACCAAAGAGGTGTTGGGGGAGTTTTATAAAACTGGACATGTTAGTACTCTCAGCTGCTGTGCTAACGTGACGTGATGTCCTCATAAAGCATGTTAGTATAAAAGGAAAACAGAATAGAGATAGAAGTTTTACTTACCAGGTGAAGTACTTTGGGCTGAAATAAAAAGAAAATACAAATGATTTCAGTTATTACAGTAAAAACACAATCAGAAATGTTTTTCTCTCGTGGCGATCCTACTCAAACGATCGACAACATTCTGTCACTTTTTATTGTTTGTGTGCTGGACGCTGTGTGCAAAGCTTTTTATAAACAGTCTCTGGTGCAGAGGGAAGTTAGAAAACTTTGTCTGAACCCTGCAGCTCTTGAAACAGAAGTTGGTGTGTGAAGAACTGAAGTTTGTTTCATGAGGTTTGATCTGAACGAGCATTAATTAGAAAGTCTGAAATCAAAACACCAGAAACATTTTGGACTAAGCTTCTGTGTTGGTCTATCACCTTTCTTCCACCTGTACACGATGAATCCAATGACAGCGCTGACGCCAGCGAGAGCGACCACTGCAGCGATGATGATGATGATGATGGTGGTCACGCTGATGGGCTTCGCTGTTGAGCAGAATAAAAAACATACAACATAGTAATATGAAGCAGCAGTTTACAGGGTGAAGGAGTGAGGAATATTAAATTAAATAATATGAATATATGTGTAGTAAGTAAGTAGTAAGTGTAGTTGTATGAGTGGGGAGGCAGAATGTACATGTTACTGTTCAGTGAGTCAGTGTTGCTGGTTCAAAAGCCTTGCGGCCTGGGGAAAAAAGCTGTTTTTGAGTCTGGTAGTCCGTGCTCGGATGCTCCAGTAACGTCTGCCAGACGGGAGCAGTGTGAGAATTCCACAACCCTGGTGGCTGTGGTCCATGATGATGTTCCGTGCTTGTGCTGTAGATGCCTTGCACGGAAGGTAGTTGGCAGCCGGTGATACGCTCCGCTGTCTTCACCACCCTCTGCAGGGCCTTGCGATCAGCAGCAGAGCAGCTACCATACCAGGCAGTAGTGCAGCTGAGAGGATGCTCTCGATGGTGCACCTGTAAATGTTTGTTAGTGCTTTTGCAGCCATGCCAAACTTCTTGAGTCTCCTCAGGAAGTAAAGGCTCTTCTGTGCAGTTTTGACCACCGAGTCCGCTTGTTTGGACCAGGTAAGGTCATCCGTGATGAACACACCGAGGAATTTGAACTCGGAGACTCTCTCCACTACGGCTCCGTCGATGTGTATCGGATCGTGACCCCCCCCCCTCTGCAGCTTCCTGAAGTCCACAATCATCTCCTTGTTTTCAGGAGGCCGACGGTACCGCAGCATCCGGGCCCGCACCACCAGGCTCAGAGACAGTTTCATCCCCCAGGCCATAAGACTTTTAAACTGCTTTTAAACTCCTCTGAACTGCAATAACTCCACCAAACCAGCACCCTGGAATATTTGCATATTTGCACCAGCACCATAATAAGCCTATTTGAATATTTGCACTACTGCACCAACTGAACATTCATCTGTAAAGATATATATTTAGATGTATATATTTTATTTTCTATTTTTAATTTTTGATATTCTATTTTATTGTTATTCTATTTTATTCTTTTTTATTCTATTTTATACTATTTCTATTTTTATTTTATTTTTTTGGGTTGAAATTACTGAGCATTGCTTAAAGAGAGAATGGGACCCAAGCATTTCATTGACAGTGACTACTTCATGTTATCTCTGTTCATTTGACAATAAAAATCTTGAATCTTGAATCTTGAATCTTGGTCTTGCAGAAGTTGAGAGACAGGCTGTTCTGATGTTATGATGTTGGAACTGTGTGTTGCCACACAGTCCTGCGTGTACAGGGAGTACAGGAGGGGACTGAGTAGACAGCCCTGAGGGGCCCCAGTACTCAGTGATGAACACAGTACTCAGGGTCAGTGAGGAGGAGGTGTGGTTGCCCATTCTCACCACCTGGGGTCTGCTCGTCAGGAAGTCCAAGATCCAGTTACACAGTGGGGTTTTAAGACCCAGGCTCCTGAGCTTAGGGACGAGCTTGGCAGGCATAATAGTGTTGAACACTGAGCTGTAGTCCACGAACAGCATCCTCACGTATGTGTTGGCCTTTTCCAGGTGGGAGAGGGTGGTGTTTGTTGTCAGGGCGATAGCATCATCCGTAGACCTGTTTGGGCGTTATGCAAACGGGAAGGGGTCAAGGGTGTCGGGAAGGGTCCAGCAGATGTGAGTTTTGATCAGACGCTCGAAGCACTTCATGATGGTGGAGGTCAGTGCTACAGGGCGGTAGTCATTCAAACAAGTGACGGATGGTTTCTTGGGTATGGGGATGATGGTGGCCTGCTTGAAGCAGGGGGAGTCTGTTGACAGATGTAGGGAGAGGTTGAATATGGAGGTGAATACCTCCGCTAGCTGGTCGGCGCACCCCCTGAGGACACGGCCTGGAACTCCATCGGGCCCAGATGACTTTCGAGGCTTCACTCTTTGAAGCTCTCGCCTCACGTCAGCCACGGTCAGGGACAGAGTGCAGTCATCGTCTCGGTCCTCGGCCAGTCTCGCGGATGGAAGGGTGTTGGTTGCCTCAAACCGTGCGTAGAAGGTGTTGAGATCATCAGGTAGGGAGGCGGCAGGCTGATCATCACTGCTTTTCCTCCCTTTATAGCCTGTGATGTGTCGCAGGCCACCCCCCAAGCGTTGGGGGTCAGAGCTGAGGTAGTTGGATTCCAGCTTGTCCCTGTAGTCTCTTCTTCCATCTCTGATGGCCCTCCGTAGGTCCCATCTGGACTTCCTCAAAGCCTCCGGGTCAGCAGAGTTATAGGCAGAGGACCGTGCTCTGAGCCTAGCAGGAACATTACGATTAACCCAGGGATTTTTGTTTGGGAAAGTCCTAACACTGACCCTAGGGACGACATCATTGATGCATTTCGAGATATATGCAGCAACAGTGTCTGTGTATTTGTTAATGTCCCCATCCGCTGCAACACAGAACATCTGCCAATCTGTGGTTTCAAAGCAGTCCTGGAGAGTGCTAATGGATTCAGTCAGGCACCATAGGATCCAGTCAGGTCTCAGTGAACGCCAGCACACAGCAGTTCGCGATGTCCCGCTGATAGTTAGTCCGTGCATGTAGCTCGTCCATTTTATTGTCCAGGGATTGAACATTCGCGAGTAGAATGCTTGGTAGCGGGGGATTGCAGCATCTCGTCCGAGATCTACACAGGATACCGGCACGCTTCCCTCTCTTCTTTCTCCTCTGTCGGCGTATTGGTAAACAGATCGGCGGTAGGACAAAGGAGCCACAGCAAGCACTCCGGTAAGTTGCAGACACATTAAAACTTCATTTTCAGGGTCACATGATCAATCAATTTGATTGATCATGATGACTAAGGGGGCACATGCACTGGTTTAACACTGATCTAAATTAATTTATATACATTGATGAAAGAAAAACTTCTCCTGCTACACATTAGCCAACATGTCTCCAGTCTCACCTCTGTTGGACTCGACTGAGTCTTCGTCCAGTTTGGTGACGATGTCCTCCTTCACACCAGAGATCTGGAACACACATTCGTACCTCCTCCAGTCTTCAGGGGAGATGGAGGAAACCTTCAGCTCAGCGCTCATCTGGAAGGTCCCGTCATGGTTGGGGAGAACCTCTCCACGGTACACGTCCTCATGAAGATCCTCCCCGTCTTTCCTCCAGAACAACATGGCGCTGTCGGGGTAGAAACCTGTAGCGAGGCAGGTGACTGGAGAGGAGGGAGACTTCTGGAGGAGAGAGATCCTGGGAAGCTCTGGGGAGGAAAAAGAAAGACAGTTTATTGGTTATTGAAATCTATTGTACACTAATAATATCATTCCTGTTTGATTCTATTTATTTTGCATTAGTCATTAGTCGACACTCCGGCTGGGTCTCCATTCAAGGACGGCTTCCTTCAGAGGACCTGGTCTAATCCATTCATTGGTGACTCCCAGTGAACTGTTCCAGATGTAATGAAGTTCCCTAGGGGCAGTGCTATTATGTCACATTCACAGTAGTGAACGTATGCACCAAATTTGAAGAAATTCCCTCAAGACATTCTGGAGATATCGTGTTCATATACGGTCTATGGTTCAGAGCAATGGGACGGACGACCCGGGAGCATGATGCCTGCGGCCACTACGGAGAGATTGAGAGTGAGAGAGAGAGAGAGAGAGAGAGAGAGAGAGAGAGAGAGAGAGAGAGAGAGAGAGAGATGATAACAGACAGGGAGCAGACTGAGTCCAGCAGGTGTTTGTGTATTTGCTTTCGTTCGCTACCAAAGAGAGAGAAAGAGGAACATTGAGTTGATGGAGGTTCTGTGATGTCACCTGTTCTCAGCAGAGAGCTCCTCCCGTGCTCCAGTATCTTCTTCAGAAAGGAAGGACACTCCTGGAGGAGGTAGTTCTTAATATATGCGAGTAGAGCTTTATCCTGATCCCACTTCAGTTTGGTGATGACACTCTGTGGTGTCGGAGCGATCCACGTCTCTGTCTCCATGTCCCATGATATGAAGTCTTCTCCATTATAACCATACTGATCATAACCGTTAACTTCTCCAGTCTCATCGTCCCATTCACATCCCTGCATCCACTGGACTATGTGAAGACCTTAGAGAGAGACAGAGATCTGACCTGTTATATCACATCTGACACACAGAGAGACAAACACGGAGACACACACACACACACACACACACACACACACACACACACACTCTCTCTCACACACACACAGACACATATTTCTGTAGCATCAAACTAGAACCTCCCTCAGTGGAGTACAAACCTCCACCAAGGCCCAACAGTCACTCATAAACATCCGTCTCCTAAACGTGTCTGATTTGTTTCATCATGATCCGCGAGTTTCTCTCTGAAAATCAAGGAAACCATTGAAAATCTTAAAGAGATGAAAGCTGATCCTGGATCAGCTCCTGACCTGCTCCTGAGTTTCATGAGTTCTTCTCTGACTGAGTTAACTGATATCAACTCATTCACAGCTGTTGATCTTTATTATTTTCTGCTGATCAAGTTATAAGTTAAATGTATTGTTCAGCACTACAGTATATAAATGTCTTCTGGCTTTGACTCTGTGTTTCGGTGAATCTAATCTAACGTGTAATTCTCTGCTGTGTTTATTTCTTTGTGGACACACTGTTGTCAGCACAGGGGCGTTCATCTGCTGCTCTACTGTTGATTTTATATATTTAAGGTACAAACTCATCATTCTTGTAGATTATGTATTTTTTAAATGAATCAATTACTCGTTTAAACTGAAGAATATATCAGAAAGTAGTGAAAATGACTGTGACTGTTTTTAATTCATCAAAAAGTACGAGAAGCAACAAACTCTAATATTTAAGAAACATCCCAAAACATCTGAGATTTTTACTTGATAAACAAAATTGTGATCTTTAAAAAAGTCTACTGATCACATGTTTGATGAATTAGTAAATATTTTGGATCAAATACACTTTTATTAAAATTTCTGTGTGTGTTTGTGTGTGAATGTGAGTGTGTTAGTGTGTGTGTGTTGATGTGTGAGTGTGTCTGTGTGAGCGTGCGTGTGATGGTGTGTTGTGGTGTGTGTTATATATTATTTGCGAGTGAAATGTAAACAAACCTCCAGTTTGGTTGAAGCGTTTCTTTGCGGTTTCAATGTTGTGTTTGTAGACCTCCTGTGACCTCAAAGCAATCTGAGTCTGCCTCTTCCAGTACAGTGAATCAGTTTCCTTTAACATCCAGTCCTGTTTGGGTTCGAGTTTCTTTGTGTTGCTGTCATAGTAATCGATCTGAACTTCATCGACCAAACCAACAACCACTAACTCTGGAAAGTTTGGGACTTGAGACGACGCAGTGGTGAAATACCTCATAGAGTGAATCCCTGCAAGAAAAAGTTCAAGTCATGACTTTCGTTTTCAGACTGTTTTATAAATCACTCAGAGTCAAGAAGACTTGAAGCAGATGCAACACAACTTCAGCTGTTGTGAGGGAAACAAACACAAAAACACATTCATAGATAAAACGTCTGCTACAGAGTCCAGACGCTCTTTACTTTGAATATTCTGCTAGGTCTTATAAATGGATTCAATCTAATGACTCAAATGTTTAATATTAGAAAATAACATTTTCTACTGCAGAGTATTTAATGTGAAGTGAAAACTACTTCAATTTCCAGTTACTCGATGAAACTTTTATTCTTAACATCTTTAAATAGTTGGTTTCTCTCTCTTTATGTATCAATATATATTTATCCATATATACACATATACATTTATACTGGACCCAGTTAACAAAACAAAGTGGGACATTGTTACAGGAAGGGCTTGTCTATTTTTTAAATGTATAGACTCAGAAAACATTGACAACAATAACAATATGACAACATGTTCATTCGGTTGTCAGCACCATTTCTGATTCAGCATTTTCCCTTTCACTTCAAATCAACCAAACACAATCAAATAAAGTAGAAACGTGGAGTTTAACTCACGAGCCGTCGCACTGTGTGCTGCTGTCAGTAGAAGAAGGGAAAGAACAGTGAACATGGTGAGCTGTGATGTTTCCTCTTTACTGGACTGAAGGTAGATGAGCTCCTGTCTTTACACAGAGAGACAAACTGTGTAGAAAAGAAACAAAACCAGGCGAGACGAGGACAAACTGTGAGGCGGAGACATCCTCTGAGCCAATGGGAATTTAGCATCAGCCTTTCTGTCACTTAAAACTGGGGAAAAGGAAAAGTGAAAGTAAACTTCTGCTTGTGACGACATGTTTGTGTAGAATGAGGTAGGTTCACACCCACAGGATCCTTCAGGGTCATGACTTGTGGTTATCAGCTGGATGAACAATCAGCAAAACTGTTTTGGTGCAGATCTGACATTTTGACATCAGATTTGTCATGTGTAAAATGTCTTTGTCATTTTCCTGGTGAGAATCCCAGGTTTGACCAAATAGCTTTTTCCTTGCTGCTCTTACAGGTCAAATCCACATTAGTTTATTCTCTGGGACGATAAGGAACATTTGAACTTTCACAGATGTGTTGAACTTGTCTACACTTTGAATCACAAAGAGGCAGAAATCCCAGAGAACATCAGAGACTTTATTAAAAACACAAGAACAAAAGGAATGAAACAGCAAAGCATCTTAATTTAACATTTATTTATAAAAACGAGATACAAGAAAAATGTAGCCTGAAACGTTCAATTTCTACACAGTACAAATGAAAACTTGAAATTGTGTTACTGCGATTTCTAAATATAATCAACAGAAAATGGAACGTTTGTGATATGACACGTCTCATGTCTCATCAGGGGAAACGTGACCTAACGTCATGAAGGTGAGTGTTTAGGTTCAATACAGGAAGGAAATTCTGGTTCTGCAGCTGCATGTTTTGGCGGCTGTGGCTCAGGAGGTAGACCGGATCGTCCACTAACCAGAGGAGCACAGGTTCGATCCCCAGCTGCTCCAGTCGACATGGCCAAGTGTCCATAAGCAAGAATCAGAACGCTTTAACTACCCCTGACAGCTTCGTGGACAATGTGTGTGATAGACGTGGAACAAACACTGAGTGAGTGAATGTGACTGAGTGAGTTCGGTAAAGTGTGTGAGTCGTCAACAGGACGATATGAATGTATTCAAATGTTCATATGGAGAACATCACTGCTCAGGGTGATCAATTTCACGTCTGCATGTTGAATAAACTGCTTGAATCCTTTGCAGTGTAAATGTTAACAAATCTAAAACAGAAAAGTCCCTTGTCCCTAAAAACTAACAGGAAATATTAACAGAACATTTCATATGAGATACTTAAAACATCCCACAACCCTTTTATAATCTCCACTCAAATGAACTTTAAAGGTTAAGAACACAGCAACGCATGAATATAACCAAACAAAAAAAACAAGCAACTCTTAATTCATTAATTTCTTGTTCAGGCCAAAATTGTGAGGATTGTGTTGTGGTTGTGTTGTTGTGTGGTTGTGTCTCCTCCCTCCTTTCTGTATGCGCCCTGTGTGTGGTGTTGTGGTAGGGGGCGTGGCTGGCTCCTGCTGATGCGGACGAGGCACACCTGCACCCAATCTAATCTAATCATCGCCTCCATAAGTATCTGGTCGTCTCAACACTTCGGCGCCAGATTTTTCCGTCTTCGATGGTATTCGGTGTGTAGTTTATCTCGCCATTTTCATGCCTCTTGGATTACCCTCTAACCATTGTGTCCTCCTCAACCCAGAACCCTGGTGTGCCTCACCGCGTGGATCTTCTACCTGCCGTGTTCTCTGCCTGCTACCTGCTACCTGCCAGCTGCCACCTAGCCAGCCAATAAACACCGTTAATATCATACCATCCACTCTCCGTGTCTGCTTTGGGGTCCAACCTGTACTAAACCTTAACAAAAATAGAAATAAAATAAAATCTGAATATTTACACATCTGGAAAACTAATTTTGCAACGAGAATTCTGCTTCTCGTCCATAAACCTGAAGAGAGAAAAAAGAAATAAAAATGAAATGTTTTTATTTATTTTAAGTATTTTATGTATTTACAGTATTGAGACCCAATATTTCCATGATTCTCTCAGTGAAATTAAAGTTTACTAAGGAAAAATACATTGATCTTAAATTTATAAGTACTAAATATTGGGTTTATTAACATTTGAATTGTTGTTAATGACAAATATCAGCTGTATGTGTGATCACATAGAGGAATCGCAGGATGACCGCCGCGGAGTTAAGAGTGTCCGTATTTGATTCTTCAAATGTAACTAAACAACAGGAAAACAATAAAAAATGGCTCTATACTGCTCCTGTGTCATCCAAGTGTTCGTAAGTCCAGATATTCAAATTCGAAACAGCTTCATGTACACTGAGTTTTAAAGGTTCAGTTTGTAGGATTTAGTGACATCTAGTGGTGAGGCTCAACACCCCTCACCTCACCCTCCCCTCCCAAACTTGACAGAGAACAGGTGGTAACCTTCAGTTGTCATTCAAACTCAAAAGGTGTTTAGTTTGTCCAGTGAGGGCTACTTTAAAAAACATGGCGCCCTCTGTAGAGAGGCCACCGCTCCCGATGTGAATTTAAAGTATTTTTAAATATAAACGGCCCATAATACTGTAAAGAAAACAACAATGATTATTTTATATTCAATTTCTGCCACTAGATCCCTTTCAACTAAATTTTACACACTGAAACTTTAAGCATAAATGTTTAGAGAAGTTATTGCTGATGTCATCATGTCATGTGACCCTTGATGTCTATTTAGAAATTACAGAAAACACTTCTGATAAAAATAATGAATTTCACGTTAACTTTTTAGTTTTAGATGAGGATGAGGGAGGATTTATGACTTTATATGCAGCCAGCTCTCAGGAGGCGATCACGAGGATTTGAGCTGTCATCATGTCGTCCATCTTTAGCTACAGTTGATGAATATATAGAAATACACTGAGTTATGTCATAAGAGTGTAATTGATGGATGTGAAGATTTAAAATGACCAGACAGGATTAAATACCTGTCAGTGATTTGAGACACAAATTATTCGTCATATTTCTTGTTACAAGGTTGTTTTTATTGGGAGTTACACGACTGTCTTTATTGAACATACTGCAGGTAAAGAGCAAAAGTTTTATGGAAGAATATGAAACATTTTGATTCAAGCTTTGAAATTCTTCATGAAACTCTACGGCTCAGTTGCCACACAGTGAACTAGTTTTCATTTTTCATGGTGAATCCTTTAACAAGTGATACAATTCTTAAATAATATACCAAATTTCTATAGTTGCTAAATTGAAGTAAATAATAAAAATTACACAAAAATCGTGTATCCCATTCACCATTCGGAATGTCAATCTAAATGTGTTTTTATGACATTAAATATTCAGCAGGAGATTTGAGACAGACAGACATCTGTCATTCAGTGAAACAAGAGACAGAAATACAGTTTTATGAAAGAGAAATATACAAAGTCCTCACATGGAATGTTCTCACTCAGTTTTTAAATCTAAAACAGAAATAAAGTCCTGGTGCTGTGTGAAATCCAAAGTGGTTGAACACTTTTATAGGACCTCAGTCTGTGGCATTTTTGTGCGTTTGTTTAGTTTCACAGATCCTAAGGCCGTCTTGGAAAAGTCTTACAATGAACAATACCAGTGCTTCACCACCACAATCGTCATTTACACCATCACTATTCTAATCTTCATCTTTACAATCACTCTCTTCATCGCCGTCATTCATCGTGAGGTCAGGGGTCATCGGAACATATCAGTAGTTTTCCTCAGGATCGTTTCTTAGCGTCTTCTCCGTTGACTTCATCCATGAAGTCCATGACGAGCTTGGCAGACTTCCTGGGCCGCTCCAGCATCAGAGTGTGACCACAGTTGTCCAACAGCTCCACCCGACAGCCCGGCTGTGCCGCCTGCAGCACCCCCGCCCCCGACACATCCAGCAACTGAGGGACACACGTTTATTAACAGCTTATTAACAGCTTATTAACAGCTCATCATATTTGTGGTTCATTATATCTTTTCAATAACAGTGTGAGCAGCACGGCTCCATGGATGACGATAAGATAGTTAGTCTTCAAAGTAGGGAAAGAAACAATTTAGACCCATTTAGGATGAACTTAATTAAAACAGAAAGAAATATATATTATAGTTTTAG
The DNA here is from genome assembly GCF_963576545.1 of Limanda limanda. Classification (NCBI taxonomy): domain Eukaryota; kingdom Metazoa; phylum Chordata; class Actinopteri; order Pleuronectiformes; family Pleuronectidae; genus Limanda; species Limanda limanda. Next base: position 26,834,639 of record NC_083639.1, read on the forward strand.
AATTTATCCCAAAACGCACATCAACCTAAGAACTGCTGACATGATTATAGACTATAAGAATGTTTTTTGAAATATTAAATGAAACCTTATTTTTTCCTCTTTGAATATTTGGCTTTATTTTCTTAAACTGTGTATTATTTCACTTACAGTAGGAATTATCCAATCATTTTTCTTAATATATTTGGTTTCTCAGCGACCATCGTGATCACTGTGATTCCATTACCTGGTCTTCCTTCCCCCAGATGACCTGCAGGGGCGCTGTGATCCGATGCATGTTTTCCTGCAGTGAGTAACGAGACGTCTCCCCAGAGATCTCCTTCAACACTGAAAACATAAAACTGTTAAGATGATGCCAGCAAAGTTTAACACTTTGCCTTTCTTAATTTGGATCATTAACATCCACAAAGTGATCCACAGTCTTCAAATTATAATTTTCATTTAATAAGGATTCGGACAATTTTTTTATTTTACTCTCAACTGCTGAAGGGCTTTTATTGTGAAGTACACATGGAAGATTGTAGACTGACCTTCTTTGAAGAAACTATTGTCGGGGATTCTGTTGTCTAGGAAACCTTGGAGGATCTGATAAAACACACACACATACACACACACACAACTTAAATGACCGGCCTGCAGTCACATGATTAGCTCCAGGAGCTCCTGAGGTATCCCATTCACAAGACCCAAAATATATTTGGGTATTTTTCCAGATAAACCAGCAGCAGCAATAAACCGATGGAACGAAGTTGTGTGAAGCCCTGAAGGATGAATGTTCCTGAGGCAGCCGGGTCCTGTACCTGTCGGTGGAGGTTGAGGGGGGCGTGGCAGCAGAGTCGCAGCATGTTCTTCAGCTCCTGAATGGTGGTGGGGATCAGAGCGATGGCGTCCTCCTTCTGATTCGCCTCCATCTCCTTCAGTTGAGTGATGAACTCAGAGTCTCTGGGGAAATCCAGACCTGGAGCACAGAGAGGAGGACGAGAATAAGAGTCACGATTAATTCTGCCTCATGAAACGCTCTCGGGTTTGAATCCCAGAGGAAGACGATTTACCTGCCGGGCACATCAAGGTGACGCTGGACAGGTGGGCGGGGTGACAGGCGGCGTACACGCCAGCAACATTCCCCCCCATCGAAATGCCGAGCAGGTGGAAGGGTCTCTTATCCAAACCGATGCTCTGCACAAACTGCACAGACAGAGAAGTGATCCTTTAGACCAGACAGGGCTTTTTAATCCGGCCCGCCGAACTTGTCCAAATATTTTTTTTTGGAAACTAACAATTTAGTAGCAATTAAATGGCACTTACTTACAGCACTTTGTAGTTTGCTTTATTTTTGAAGAAATTGTACTTTCTTGCACTTATTGTAAGTCGCTTTGGATAAAAACGTCAGCTAAATTAAATTTGCCCGGTAGTGTGGTGAATAGGGCTTGAAAGGGCACATGATCTCCCTTCACTTTTCCCCTTTGCCCTGTGAGCTCTTCTGTAAAATGAGCGGATCAAGGAAACAAAGAGTGGACAATGAGTGCCGAGTGTTTAAAGGGACTCTTACCTTTGTTGCATTTTTACACTTTTTTTGGATAAGGTTAAATTGGTATTAATAAGGTAATGACACTCTAAAATGCAAGACAGACCCACCAGGAGTAAAAACAAACAATTATTTCACTCTCATAATATTTAGTGAAAACTTCAACCAATAAAATTCTTCGGACCGAAGGACCTTATTGGCCGACAGACCTGTCTGTTTGCTGCATGGACATGCAGGTTTTCCGTCTGCTTCTTGTGGTGCATTCGGGCCCGCGTCATCAAAGCATGTGAATGTAAATGTATATAACTTACCGAATCCATTGATTTGGTAAACAAAAACTCACGTGCGTGCGCGGAGGCAGTAATTGTAAGTCTGCTTGTAAATAAAGTTTCTTCAAAAAAACACCGCCGATGGCAACGAGGGGGTGGGGCATTGGAGGAAGGCGGGATGATTTGAATGTGCTGTAATTCTCAAATGCAACAAAGGTAAGAGTCCCTTTAACACAGAGTCGACAACAAAATACTTTTACACAAATTTTAGAACCCATTTTGGCCCGCGGGTCAAAAAGTTTGCCCACCCCTGCTTTAGACTCTGAAACACAAACCGTTAGTAAAGATGGACGACATGACAGCTCCGAAGAAGTGAAGCCGAACCATCATGATCGCCCCCTAGTGGCTGGCTGCTGTATGGTCGTAAACACACCTTGTTTATTTCAGTGGATGGGACAAGGACCAAACTAAAACTTCAAACTACACCTTGTGCTCCGCCTTAAAGATGGTAGACCCAGAACTCGATGGAGGGATTTCACACTCCATACGGCCTGGTCGTCCATATTCACATTTCTTCCATATTCACCTGTTTTTTCGGACTGAAACTGTTGGACTTGAACTCTGCGTGTTTTGAACAGACCTGGTGGACTCGGGCGACCTGGCCTTGGATGCAGTAGTCCTCCACGCTGGTGCGACTCGTCTCCCCGTGTCCCGGCAGGTCCACACACACTAGATGCAAATTTTTGGGGAAGAACTAGCGGCGAAAACAAACACACAGAAGACAGAGGGAAATAAAATGTGAGTCCCAAAGCCAATTACAATGTAGTCATTCCGGTTCTGAGCCTTTCAAACCAGAAAAGCTTGTTTGTATGTTAGTTTGTTACATGTAGTACAGAACTTTTATGTGTTATGGATTTGGGACTTTTAGACTTTCTTCCTTTCTTCTGTACATTGGTGTCTTTCTTTCTTTCCATCCTTCATGCTTTCCTTTACTCCTTCCTCGTCTCCTTTGGCTTTCCCCATCTCTCATTCCTTTCTTTCTTTCCTTCTCCCGACTCAGCTCTCTTCTACATCCATTTTGTTCCCTTTATCCTTCGCCATCCTTCCTTCCATCCATCCATCTTTTCTTCAGGAGGATACTCGCAGACCGCACTCATAATTCTTACTTTGCGAGTATATGAGAAAAACAATGATTGTGTGTGTGTACTACCTTTATGAAGGGCAGCCACATGTCCTTGTTGCCGGAGAAGCCATGCAGCATCAGCAGCGATGGCGTGGCGCCCCCTGGCGTACCGCGGCTGGAATAACAGAAGCGGTAACTTCCACTGTTAGAGTAGCTGACCACCATCCCCAGTCTGCGACGTTCAAACCTGCGGAGGATCAGAGAAGAATCACTGGGAGGCCAGGATGCTACAGAGCTGAGATGTTGAAGAGGACACAGAGCTGTGCAGAAAGCTGCTGTCCTCAAAAATCTAACTTCTTTCAACTCCATCAGGTGAAGTATCAAACAAAAACATTAACAAGCATTAGCCAGTAAAGGGTTCATCCTCTGGAGAGCAGGGTGTGGCCAGGAAATCTTCTCATTCAAAATGACATAACAGATGAATGTTCCAGTTTCTCTAATAACGACCTAATCTCAGCACTAAACTTATTACGTCATGTTTCAGTGTTTCAGTTTTTTCTCTCTTGATCTTGAACTTTTACTCAGTTTCAAATCTGCTGATAAAACTGTTATATGACTGTGACTCAGCACTTGTGTGTGTGTGTGTGTGTGTGTGTGTGCGCGTGTGTGTGTGTGTGTGTGTGATATTAAGATAAAGATATTCTGTGTCTCTCTACAACTTGGAACAAAGTCCAGTATTCGCTCACATGAGGTCACGTGTAAGTGTATTTTGGAGACATTGATTATACAGCTCAGCAACAGCTTGTTATGTTCATCTGAATACACTATCATTATTATAATTATTTGTATTATTATACCACCCCCATCCCCCCCCGGCAAACCTAAACCACCATCCAGCCTGGAAAATCCATTTGATGATCAGTAGAAAAGAAGAGTGAAAGAAAGCGAATAGAAATGTGCAGGAGAACAAACCTACATGAGCTACAGATCTTCAACAGCCCAAATAACCACGAGATAACCTAGATAATCACTCCACATATAAATATACAATTTTAAAGTGACTTAAGGACTTTGGCCAATGTTTGTGGTGGGCCCTTGCGCCCCTGGCTGTGTGTGTGTGTGTGTTTGTGTGTGTTTACCAGTTGTAGGCCTTCAGCATGGCTCCTGGCCAGTAGAGGAAGGTTATTAAAGTGAGGAAGGGGAGGAGCATTATACCTCCTGCTGGAATGATCATTTTAGCAACATTCAACTCCATCGCTGCAAACGCCTGTAATAATAAATAAATAAAATACATTTTACAGGACGAACATGTGCACATGGATCAAGTTTAAAGCAAACACAGGCGTCAACTGAGCAAACAGGTTGGATAATATGTATATACCAGATATATATACAGTATATATATCATATATAAAAAACATATAAAATCAAATTGAATTGATTTGAATATATATACATACATATATTCAAATCAATTCAATTTGAATATATATATACATACATATATTCAAATCAATTCAATTTGATTTTATATAGCGACTAATCACCAATCAATATACATTATGTCAAGGCTCTTTACTATGAAGGTCGAGTTCTTAAATATTATAAAGAAACAGTTCCCACAATGAGAAGCAGAAGAGTGAGGAGCCGCTCACGTTCACGTGGGATCACGAAGGACATTTAGGATCAAAACACTTCAACCATCGCTGCACCGGCCAGTGGTGAGTAGATAATAAATGAAGTTTCATTTTCGGGTGAACTATCCTTTTATAGGAACTTAAACAGAGAGAAGTGGTCTGAGTCTCATCTGGAGCAGAGTCCTTGGATCCAATCCTCCCAATAACTTGAGTGTATATAACAGTGTTAGTTGGTTCAAAATAACCAGATCATGAACTGCAGGTTCCATAAAGACTGAGTCAGTCAAGCTGCTGCTTCTTAACATATTATCATCATCACACATGAAGATCTGATCAGACCTGTAAAAGGTACTGTACCTGTCAGAGTCCTCTTCACTGTCAGTCTTCACTTCAGTCTTCTCTTCAGTCTTCTCTTCAGTCCACTTCTCTTCAGTCCCCTTCTCTTCAGTCTTCTCTTCAGTCTTCTCTTCAGTCTTCTCTTCAGTCCTCTTCTCTTCAGTCTTCTTCTCTTCAGTCTACTCTTCAGTCTTCTCTTCAGTCCTCACTTCAGTCCTCTTCGTGCTCTTTCACCCACTTTACCAAACGTCAGATCAAACTTTCATGTGCACTTAAAGGGGAAGTACAACGAAGGGGCTGTGCTGCGTTCAGGTACCGTTTTAAACAATGCACCGTTTGTGTTTGTGAATAAAACTGCAACCAAACACCACACGAGGGCGCCACCACCTCAGGCCAAATACTGTGACTGAGGTCACAGTAACCTCAGTCACAGTGTGACTGAATTCAAATCCTAAAGTGTGACTGACCTCAGCTGGATTCAGGTCCTCAGGTTTATTCTACTATATAATATTTGTGTATAATCATGACATGTATGATACAGTACAAGCCAGTGTTATTATTTCCACACAAATCTTTGCTCCAGACATGAAAAGAATAACCGATATGCTGTTTGACAGAAAATAATTTGATAAGTAATTGATAAAGTAACTTTATAAAGCTGATATGCTAAAAAAAAAAACAGCACACAAGCATAGTAGTACAACAAGCTTCTGAAATGTGAATATTTTCTGGTTTTGAAAGTTTTACCAAGACAGGAAACTCAGCATCTCTGTGTTTTCAAGAAAGCGATTTTAATATATAATTTATATATATATATACATTTTATTAAATGAAAAGATAATTTGAAAGGGGGTTTACAAATCATTGTATTATTATTGTTATTATTAGTTGAAGATTGGTTTCAGGATTTATCATCTTTTTAAGCTTTACTGATTTGTTTCTTACTCTATGATGCATTTTGAGCATGTGTGGATTTTCTTCTTGTCGATGTTTGGGTGAACTCGTCAATTTTATACACAAAACAATCAGTTAATTAAAAAAGACAAAAATGATTTAAATACAGAGAAAAACACAGAGGTAATTTCAGATATTAAATACAACTTTGTAATAAAGAAGTTTACACAATGTAACAAAATAACCTAAAACAACTCAGCTCTTGAACCCAGATTTCAACACAAGTCTGAAGCCACATGTCGGAATATGGGACTCGACACAGTTGTTACTGTAAGTGAGTGATGAAAATTCCAAATCAATTTTCAGTTAATCAAATTATTTAGACCCGAGTGATTCTGTGGCTGCCCCCTGGGGAGTTTCTGACGATTTTCTCCAGCAGTAAAGGAACATGTGTTACACTCAACAACACAAAGCTGGACTCATTAAACTGATCACTCCTCTCAAAACATATTAAATCACCCACTTTCTTATGGAATCAGACACAAACACTAGATTTTCTGTTAAATTGGAAACTGTCTTTAGCCTCAGAATGTTTTTTTTGTTTTTCTCACAGGTTGAAAGTGGTGATGTCTCCATACATGGGTATTTAGAGCTGTCTCCGTAGAATCAGCTGCCTGCTGGAGCCCTTGAATTACATCATGAGAGCATGAGGGTGAACTAAAGCAGTTACGATGTGGAACGATCAGATAAACAAATGAACTGAAACCCAGTGTGAAGCTCCATCAGGCCGCTTCCCGCAAACAAACCCTCTTGTCACTGTCGCTTGCAGATCTTTTATAGGATTTTTATAAATGTATATCATAAAGATATGAGTTTCGCATGAAGATCTCCACTTCCTAACTTGACGAACAGGATGAGACCCGGGATGGAGACAAAGAGATGGAGCCAGGATTCTGTTTTTCCCTCTGTTCATTGTGAGATCCCAGGGGAAAGAGAGTCAGGCGTATTAAGGAGACGGATCTTTATGAGTGTGGGAGATTCGAAGCAGCTTGAGTGGATTAAAGTGAATCTTGGTCCCTTGTGGAGTTGATCACTCTACTCAGTGTCATTCTAGTCGTGCACATATGTAATCATGTCCACATGAATCCTGGAGGGGTCCCACAGGAGGGATGTTCTAACTCCATTACTCTGGATTCAAGGATGAAATCTATAATGCCAATAACAAGGTGGGACATTTGTAATAAGCTGGACAGATGAAGCTGGAGACTCTGAATGTCCCATCATTCTAAATAAAAGCATTTAGCCCAATCTGAGTATAGAATCACAGGAAGTGCTGAAACAGTTCCTCTGTGAACCCCCTCCCCCCCTGCCCGATGATGGAGTGTGCTATTACAGACCATTATACTCAGCAACCCAAACACATTTATCTCAGTTAGGGACTAAAAATATCCTTTTCTGGTTTTTCTTTCACAGTTTAGGTAACAGCTGCCAGGCGCTCAGCTGGGTGACGCAGCCGCTCAGGAACGTCCACCGAGAAACCACAGGAATAATTCACATTCCTGCAGAAAGTACGTCAGCATGAGCTGGCACACAGACTCACACACAACACACACACACACACACACACACACACACACACACACGGTGGTTGGTTCATTAATTTAATGATATTTGGATCTGGATCTGTGACTGACGTTATGGTGAAACCTTTACATGCTACTTGGCTGTGGACAATCGCATTTCATCAGAGTTTTAGTATTCATTTCTCTCCACAATCAACTGAAGAAGCAACTGTTGCCTTAAGTTGAAGTTTTTAAACAGCTTAATGTGTAACAATGTGTTTAAATTAATCATTTATTGGTTATTTAATGCTTATCTGTGATAAAAAAAGGGCCACATAAATAAACATGGGGCATAAAAATATGTCTTCATCAACAGGTAGTTTTCTGATTCACCATCTCACTGTGAAGTCAATGTACACAATGCTAATGATCTGAGGAGCAAGAGGAAGAGATGATAGATTTACAGATTGAACTATAATCAGATATATTAAAGGTCATCACTTGTCATCAAGTGATCTTCAAGAAGAGGACACACAACAGGCTGATCGGTCAGAATCTACTTTTTATTCTGAAGGTATCATCTCTGAAAACATGGCCAGCAGAAAAAGATTTTCCCTCCGAAAATGTTCGTCAACAAAACATGTATCATAACATTTCATCACTGACTGAGGCGAGGAGTTTTTCTCCTGGTGTACATTTTTTTTGCTAAGCTACGATAAAGACTTCATACAAGATGGAACCATAATCAATATACAAAAAGATTTTACTTTCTACATTACTTTCCTCGATAGCATCGCATTGAACAGTATTGTTGTTATGCTACATCTTAAGCTAATCACGTCAAACAGTTGTTTGAAAACATTGTTTCTGAAGAGTTAGCATTTTAGCAGCAATCCGTTTGAAAAGTAAAGGAAGGATAAAAAAAAACAACACAAGCAAATATTAGCTGACATTAATTATATCTTAGAAATAACGATAAGCTACCGTCTGTGTAAGGACGGTTTTATTTCTGGCTCGCTTGTTTTTAGGAATTATTTTTTGCCAGAAACTTTAATTTCCCTCAACACATTCTTCTCACTCTTCATTGCCACGTAGGATTATCATAATTTTTGTTTTAGAATATAAAACTCGATGAGTGATACAACCTGAATAAAGCAGCATTAAGCAGCAGCAGAGATCCGTATGAAAGAGATCAATCAAGTCTGCAGTTTAACTCAAATAACGCATCGAACCGTTGAATAAATCTGAAGAAAATCACATATCTATGGGTCGTAAAATCAAACTTTTTAAACTTTATGTTCAGTTAGTTCAACACACAACCAAACGTCAGCTAAAAACAGAGGATTGAAATCTAAAAAAAACATTCAGCTATGCAGGCTACTATTATTGCTAATTGCTAATTAGTGTTACATCTTTTCCAGCCATTTAAATATCCAGTTCTCTGAGGTTAGAGCTAAACAATAAGATTATATCTGCTTGAAATAAATGTTAATACGTGAAACAAAAAGCTGCACAAATCCAAACCTAAAATTTAAGGAGTTTAATAAAGAAATTTCAGTTTGGTTATAGGTTTTAGGTTGTTAGACACAATTTTGCAAACACGAGTACCAGTTATTTTATTATTATGATCCATAACCATCTTTTTTTAAATTAACTTCTTTTGACTCCAGAAAAGATAATAATCACAACGACACTTTACAAACAGACATAAGGTTAAAATTGTTTAACAATGTATCTTATCACTTGATTTGTTATCACTTTTAGAATATATATTGTTTATGATTAATATGTCTCATTTCATGTGACTCGTTTGTTTTCTGTGGCTCCTCTGACTTTCAGTTTGTGTCTGAGACAGAACATCTGGTTCCCGTCACTGTGAGAACTCCAAGTGCTAATAAATCTACAAACTCCTTCTCTAAGTACTTTAAACACTTTGGAGTCAACAAAATCTCTAGTATAATAAACGCAAATACGTCAAGTGGACATTTTATCCAATAATTCCCCATTATTTATTCATTACTTGTTATAAAACAAGCAAATAAACAAAATTATTTGACTTTTTGTCTGCTTCAATGTATCTGAGTCACTTTGTCATTCAGTTTCCGAGCAGAGCTTCATCATATCGGGTGGAATAATCCTGTGTGAGGGTCTCAGTGCTGACAGGGGGTTTCCAGGTTCTGTCCGCACTTCCAGCAGCAGCAGTGATGAAGATGCCATGTCCGTCCATCTTTTGCTTTATGAAGAGACTGGCAGAAGATCAACTGAGGAAGGAGACAGGGGACAGACAAGGGGAGGGGTGAAGGAGATGAGTATTTAACTTTGTAAAGTCACTTTATTTATTTAAGTTACAATCCCAGCAGATAGAGATTGTTGTCAAATTGAACAAAATTGAGGGGCTTAGGTACAGTTCACTTCACAAGTATTCTGGTAGTTAAACCTTTGTTTTGTTCTATATTCTTCAATATGATATAAATTGATAAACACTACAATTAATGAGCAAGTGTCAGCTTTAATTTGGGTTTCGTCATCATTAAATTAACTGTTTGGGAGATGCACATATTTAATACACACGTTGCCTTAATTCGAGGTTCAGTTTAATTCAAAGTTAACAAGGTAACACAAGTGATACAATGAAAAACGTAATTATTTGTGTTACCAAGTGGAGTTAAATATCGTTAAATTGATGGAAAACGTCGGTTCCCTGTGACATCGGCTCACCTCATCACATCCGGAGCATCGCGGCCAAACCGACTGACAGTAGTGTCGTCCGCAGAGCAGCTTCTGATTGGACCAGAAGTAGACTAGGTCCACCAATCCCTGGCCACACTCTGAACACACGAAGCAGGTGGGATGCCACAGGGCGCCATGGTAACCCGCACGCTCAGCATAAACAGCCGGACTCTCCGTGGCAACCTCGCCGTGGCAACCAGAGCACCTCTACAGGACAGAGAGAGGGAACAGAATATGAAAATTTAAAAGTCACTTATTAAATTACAGGGACTGATTTTGTGTCTATTAAACCAAACAAGACGAAACTGACAAAATGGAGCAGTACCACGGGAAATCTCTGGGGGCAGTGTAGCTGATAGTTAAAGTTCATGAACTCCTCCCCTCGTCACGTTTGTTGTTGTCTGAAACTCTTGTCTCTGCGCTGCCCTCAAGTGGATAGATTGCTTATCAACCATTCCAACGTAGTGGACGAATGTAAATGAGTTACGTTGTTTGAAGCTAAAATTACCAGAATTTAAATATCAGACGTCATCTACTCACATGATCAGTCTTGGTGTGATCGGTGCCGTTAGTGGAACCAGTAGCAGAAGAAGTGCTGCTACTGGTGGAGCCGTGGTCCTGGTGCTCCAGACCATCTTTCTTATCGCTGTTGCTGCGATCCTTCGCTTCCTTCGCTGTCCTCTGGTTGGCTGCTTCCCTCAGAGCTCCGCCCTCGCCAGGTATGGCCACCTCTCCGACTCCGAGCACTTCCTGTTTGTAGTTCTGCACAAACAGCAGCATGGAGGAAATCTGCAAGAAGACGAGGCCGAGGTTTGAGATCAGAGACTTTGTTGTTTCATCCGACATCAAACCACAAAGATCTTCAGTAGTTGTATGTTGTGTGTTGTTGATTTGTGTTACCTCCTCCTCACTGGCCAGGCTCTGACACTTCATGGGGTCCTGGTCGTAGGGGGGGAGCTGGCTGAGGAGCTGCCGGCGTCGCTCCAGCGCTCCATCCGTTCCCGAGACCGGACGTAGACTCTCCGGGATCAGCTCCATGTACGTCATGGCCTGAGAGGAGGGAGGGGTATTTAAGTTCTTGCTCAGGTAGTAACTCCAGACTCACACTAAACAAGACCCGTCAGTCCAGCCACGAGGAATACGACCTGTCACCATGCATCAAAACTGTGCCGGGATTCAAACGTCTCAGAAGCACTTTGCTCTTCAGCAAACAAAACCTCTCATTGTTTCCTTTCAGCATTTTTTAACAACTATATTAAAAGTGTCCAGACTCTCGTGCTGCTCCTTCATGTCGTTTGGAACCAGTTGTGGTGGTCCGAGCATCTCATGCACTGCCAGGCCCACCCAACTGGGACGAGACCCCCGGGTGGAACCAGAGCTCCCTGCAAGGATCACACATCCCATCTGGCCTGGGAACGCCTCAGGATCCCATATGGAGCTGATATGGTAGCTATTTGTGATGTGTGACAAGTAACACTGCTGCATTGGCCCCACATTCCCACAGGAGGAGGTGGAAAGTGGAACCGCCTGCTGCCACCTCGACCTCAGGGATAAACTAATAACTTTAGTGAAAACAACTAATATATCGTCTATATCAAAACTTCAAATTTCAAACTAGAAAATATGGAACCACTATTCTTTTCTGTCTCAGTCTGTAAAGTGAAATATCAAAGTGTGGATGAGACGTCCTCACTCTGTGTGTCAGTCGTCATCACAGGATCCAGGTGTTGTCACTGACACATCTGTGCATCGGAGTCAGTAACAGTGACTAACATTCTTTATACAACAACAGAAAACCAAATCATGGGATGGAACAGAGAACATGCTGACGAGACGGATCTGGAGAGCACAAGCTGAACCACAGTCACGTCTCCGGCCCCTGCAGAGCTCAGTAATCACTGTCATCATGGTAATTACAGGCTGTGAAACCTGAAACATACGTGAGGCTGTTTTTAATGGAAACCAGATTGTAGACTGGGACGAGAGCAGAAACCAAACTGAACTCAAATCAACTAAACTCAACTAAATAAAGACGAACAAATGAGATACGAGGGAAATCTTTACAATTGGGATAAAAGGTCTCATGTTGACAACATCTATATTTGCATGAACAAGTACATACATTGAATTTCAGGTATTTGAGGTTTTTTTTTACTCATTTAATACAGAGAAACCTGCACATACGGCTGCAACAAGATAATAAGACCCGTTATTATTAAAACAAATCCTGTCCAATGTGAAACAGTTTAAATATTAAAGGTCCAGTGGGAAAGATTCAGGTGAAAGGATCTATCGGCAGAAATTGAAAATAAAATAATCTGTTTCATCTAAATTGTATGAATTGTTGTTTTGTTAACCCTAGAATGGACACTTTATATTTTAAATACTTTATATTTAAATACTTTATATTTACATCAGGAGCGGGTCCTCTCTACGGAGGCAGAAATGTTTTATACGGTAGCCCAGACTGGACAAACTAAACCTTTTGAGTTTTTTTTATGACAACTGAAGGTTTCCACAGGTTCTCTCTCATGTTTGGAAGAGGAGGGTGAGGTGAGGGGTATTCAGCTGCAACTTGACACTTCACCACTAGATGTCACTAAATCCTACACACTGAACCTTTAAAAGCTCTCAGGTTGAATGTTCACGCTGTGTTTTCGTGGGTTGTCTGTGGGTACTCCACCTTCCTCCCACAGTCCAATGGCATGCAGCTGAAGTTACTTCAAAACTAGATGTCCACTTGGAGGTTGTTTGTCTTTATATATCAATAAACATAAAGAATACAGCTGTTCAGATGTGACCTGACAGACTGAAGCCTCCTGCACCTCACACTGATCCTCACCAGTTTCTGGTTGAAGCCGGCCGGCGCCCAGTCGTACGTCGTGGTGCTGAAGGTCGGGTCTTTGCGTGACACCACCGGATTCGTCACGATCATACGGTTCCTCTTGTACGTGCGAAGGCCGCCTCCTCCCTTGACCTTCGCTGTCAAGTGGGAGCAGGGTGAGTCTGCGAGCAGGCGTCCCATTCGCTGGTCATCCTCAAGGTCACCTCCGGGGGCGTGGTCCACCGTGCTGCAGCCGCAGGCCACACAGGCCTTCCTGTACAGCAGAGGTGGAGATGAATGGGATTTACAACAGGAAAACAAAATCACCATCAATGACTTGCTTGTTAATGAATGTGAAGAATCAAATTCCAGATTCTTATTTGACTTTCCTCAGTTTATTGTGGCTCAAATAAACAAAACCACACCATGTTTCACTCCAGGGAAGGAGGAGAGGAACCACGGAGACGGCATCCAGAACTTTGTTTTTGTTTTTGTTTCATTTTTCAGCCAAAGAGGAATAATTAGAAAAAGGGTCGTACCTCCAAGAATGTGGCTGAAATCCAGAGCAGCTCTCTTTGCATACGAGACACACGGCTCCTCCTGCTCCTCCTGCTCCTCCTGCTCCTCCTGCTCCTCCTGCTCCTCCTGCTCCTCCTGCAGTCTGCTTCATAGACATCTGAGACGAAAGTGAAATAAAAACACAATGAAGGATGCACTTCTGTTATATATATATATAAATATACATAAATCTATAATATAACTACAGGCGATGTAAGTTACTACATTATAAGCAACCAAACACAGAGAGCATCAAAGGTCAGAGGTCACAACAGCCTGTTAAGAGAAGTGGTATCGAGGATCTTTACACCAGGAGAAGAACAGATGAACATTTATGAAAGACAAGAGGACAGTGGTCTTTGTCTCTCGCTCTCCCACAGAATCCGTCCGAGTCAGACGGACCATCAGCAGCACCGGGAGAGATTGTCCTCCACACCCCCACCCTTTAAATGATGCACTTTTATTTGCATGATTTTATTGGCTTTAACACTTTCTATAATTCCTATAGTTAAGTTAATATTCTTATAAAAAGGCTTTTAAACACCACAGATTATTATTCACACTATGTTTGGTAAAAATGTTTTCATAAGTTGCTAAAGTTATTTTTGACCAACAGCTATGAGAGAAGTGTGTTTGATGGAAATATTCATTAACAGCAGCGCTTGTTAAAACACAGCAGAGTGAACGGAGAAGATGTCGGGGGGGGAAACATGAAATCCTGAATGTCCAGAGGCGACGGCGATGATGAAGATGAGTGAGGAAGCTTTGGATGAGAAAGAATTTAGATCATTTCTCAGCGAGAGTGGGAGGAAGAGCAGGGAGGGAACGCACAAACACACACACACACACACACACACACACACACACACACACACACACACACACACACACACACACACACACACGGACACACACACTGGGTGGATGACCTCACTGGTCCACCCAGTGATATCATCTGTCCTCACAAACCCTCCAGAGTCTTATTGCTCACTTCATTCTTCACCTCCTCCCCCTCACCTCCACCAACTGACTCTTTTTACCTCTTTCATGTTTCAGCTGTCTCCCTCTCTTCTCTCTCTCTCTCTCTCTCTTTTAATTCACTACTCACCGTGGTTTCTTTTCTTGTTCCCATTGTGACTCACCTGTTCTTCTCTTTTCCCCCTTTTCAGTTAAAATGAATGAAAAATCATTCTCAATACTTTCCAACGTCAGCTGTAGGGATGGAGACATGATTCTCAATGTGTGTGTGTGTGTGTGTGTGTGTGTGTGAGTGTGTGTTTGTCTGTGTGTGTGTGTGCGTGTGAACCTCTGGCATGAAACCTGATGACACAACCTGCTGCTATTATTGTCCACCTGTCCATCTGTCACCAGGTATCAACCACCCAGTGTCTCCTCAGAGAGTCGTTTGTAATATAGTGTTTATTTATAGAGACCCAGGTTCTTACAGAGGGATGAAGCTGCTATAACAAGGGCTTCACTCACAGGGATGAATGAACAATGTCCATATGCAGCATCATTACAGCTGGAGACAAAGAGCTAAACTGGAAGAGTAATGTGCTTTGATGAAGGCTAAATGACCATATCTCTGTCTGTCTGTCCATCTATCTCTCTATCCATTTATCTAACTTTATATCTCTACATCTCTATCTCTCTCTATGTCCACCTCTCTATATCGCTAGATCTCTATACAATCTTTATTTATATTTGTCTATGTATTCAATGCTCTATCACTCTATCTTATCTTATCTTCTCTACACAAACACAAAGAAGAGTCCTGCTGGTGTTGCTCGATGTGCTGTTTTCTGACGTGTCACGTTAACGAGGTTGATTGACACATGTGAGACACAACTAGAGGACAGACGAGCCGTGTCATTGGCGGCGAGGGAGGACAGAGGAGTGTGTGTTCAGAGGTGTGAAGTGTGTGAGTGACAGTGAAGAGGCCGCTGATCGGCCCGTGTTGAAAAGGTCACGGTGATGACGACTGGAATAGAAGCAGCTGAAGAAGAACTTCAGTACATCCCTCTGGAATACACCGACTCATACACAGAGTGTGAGTGTTTACTGTTGTGTTACCAGACTGACACCAGTTCACACACTCCAGGTCTGATTATCTGATTTCAGGGAGGAAGTACGGATATTTTCCTCAAAGTTTCACAATGTCCGAGTATATATCTCAGGAGACGTAGACGAAGATTTCAACTTGGAAAGACAACGAGGTTCAAGAGGTTTTGATGATGAGGGTCGACACCTGGTTTCCACAGCTGGATTGATACGTCATGTGCTTCCCGCTGCCGCTCTACACAGGCTCCACCCCTCACGTGTCTCACCCCAATCTCCTGCTGCGATCTTTATATGTGAAAGACAAATTCCAGGAAATGTCCGGATCATGTTCACATCTGAAACAAGTAGGGTTGCAAAATTCCGGGAATATTCAAAGTTGGAAACTTTCCATGGGAATTAACGGGAATTAACGGGAATAAACGGGAATATACGGGAATTAACGGGAATAAACTGGAAATGTTGTGGGTAATTTATACTAACTGTATTTACCTTGTCATATACAGACATAAATATAAACATTTTGTTTTGTCATAGGCTGATTTGAGCCCTGAGGAAACTTTGGGCACTTGACTATATGCTTCTGCAGCGTTGTGTCATTCTTAACATAGGTCTTTGCACAGTATTTGCAAATGTACACAGTCTTTCCTTCTACATTGGATGGGGTGAAATGTCTCCACACATGAGATAGTGCACGTGGCATTGTTCTGTAGAATAAGATGAGAAAAAAGTTTGTAAAAAACACTAATGCAATGCCAGAGATATAAATAGTTAGCCAAACAATTGGAATCATCTGTAAACTTATTTTACAATTGATGGATAAATGAATGGAAATAGGCTAGATGAACAGATGAACAATCCTCAATAAGCATGCTAATATATTTTCCCAGTAATATCATTGAAACTTACCTGACTAGTCCTGCACTCTACAGCAGGCCTCAGTAGCTCTGCTGTAGAGTGAAGGATGCTGGGAGTTATCTGTGCATGTGATGGAAGAATGCACAGTGGAGGGTTGAAACTCAACGTGCAGCGTGTGCTGCATTCCATACATCTTTACAATAGAGTTTTGAATGATGTTTTTATTGCTCAGTGTCTAATTTGCATAGTTTTTTTTTTCAAAATTCCCGAGCTAAACTTCCCATGGAAAGTTTCCGGAAAGTTTCCGGAAATTTACCCGAAACTTTCCACCCCTTTGCAACCCTAGAAACAAGTAACTCTAAAAGGAGAATTCCACTGAAACTCCTATTTCGGTGTAATTGTATTCTTCCTGTAAATAAATCAATGCCAATGAATCCAGTTTGTTTGTTGAAAAGTTGTTTTCACCAGTGACTCACTGAGACTCTGGTGGGAGGAGACTGAGTCACAGGAACTCCAGACATGATCCAATCTTTCCTCCAAATAGGAAATTAACTTATTACTCATTACTGACACTAGACAGAACACAGACGACATGATGCAGGTGATCTTATCTTGTCTTGTGATCAAGTTTTCATTTGCGGAAACAACTAGTTTTCTTTGTGGTCTTAAATTTCTTAAAAATATATATTTCTCCGTCATTTAGACTTTTATTTTGAAGTCCATTCATTGTAAACTTCCTGTTGATCTCTTATGTACTAGACAGCAAACTAATCCAATAGAAAACGTAAATAGGAAACATTTGAAGTTTCACCTTTTCTCTAACTTAGCTTCAAAACGCTTAAAACAAACCTAAGAATAAAATAAATTCATGATAACATTTCACAGATGAGAACAAACTGTAAAATATTCAGGTTTTTTTCAACTATAACCAGAGTTAAGATGTGCAAAAATTAATTTCATGAATAGAGAGAGAGAGATTTAAAAGAGCTGAACTAGAAAGAACTAGAAGCAGTGTTTTTTCTGGAGAAAGACGTTGGCAGCTCTATATTTAGGATTCAGATAAGACGAGTATGTTGTCGGTGGATCGGCAGCGCTCTGTTACTCCAAACATGCTGGCTATTTGAAGGGGAGGGGCCAGACCCGCTGGGAGATAAGAGGCTGGAGGTCACAGGGGTCAGCCGACCTGCTGCAGTCTGACATCCTTACTGTCCCAGAGCAGACGTCCTCCACTGTCCCAGAGCAGACGTCCTCCACAGTCCCAGAGCAGACGTCCTCCACTGTCCCAGAGCAGACGTCCTCCACTGTCCCAGAGCAGACGTCCTCCACAGTCCCAGAGCAGACGTCATCCACTGTCCCAGAGCAGACGTCCTTCACAGTCCCAGAGCAGACGTCCTCAACTGTCCCAGAGCAGACGTCCTACACTGTCCCAGAGCAGACGTCCTCCACAGTCCCAGAGAAGACGTCCTCCACAGTCCCAGAGCAGACGTCCTCCACTGTCCCAGAGGAGACGTCCTCGACAGTCCCAGAGCAGACGTCCTCCACTGTCCCAGAGCAGACGTCCACCACAGTCCCAGAGCAGACGTCCTCCACTGTCCCAGAGCAGACGTCCTCCACAGTCCCAGAGCAGACGTCCTCCACTGTCCCAGAGCAGACGTCCTCCACAGTCCCAGAGCAGACGTCCTCCACTGTCCCAGAGCAGACGTCCTCCACAGTCCCAGAGCAGACGTCCTCCACAGTCCCAGAGGAGACGTCCTCCACAGTCCCAGAGCAGACGTCCTCCACTGTCCAAGAGCAGACGTCCTCACTGTCCCAGAGCAGACGTCCTCCACTGTCCAAGAGCAGACGTCCTCACTGTCCCAGAGCAGACGTCCTCCACAGTCCCAGAGGAGACAGCCTCCACTGCCCCAGAGCAGACGTCCTCCACTGTCCAAGAGCAGACGTCCTCACTGTCCCAGAGCAGACGTCCTCCACTGTCCAAGAGCAGACGTCCTCACTGTCCCAGAGCAGACGTCCTCCACAGTCCCAGAGGAGACAGCCTCCACAGTCCCAGAGCAGACAGCCTCCACTGCCCGAGAGCAGAGACGTCCTCCACAGACCCAGAGCAGATGTCCTCACTGTCCCAGAGCAGACGTCCTCCACAGTCCCAGAGCAGACGTCCTCCACAGTCCCAGAGCAGACATCCTCCACAGTCTCAGAGGAGACGTCCTCCACTGTCCCAGAGCAGACGTCCTCCACTGTCCCAGAGCAGAGACGTCCTCCACAGTCCCAGAGCAGACGTCCTCCACTGTCCCAGAGCAGACGTCCTCCACTGTCCCAGAGCAGACGTCCTCCACAGTCCCAGAGGAGACGTCCTCCACAGTACCAGAGCAGACGTCCTCCACAGTCCCAGAGCAGACGTCCTCCAATGTCCCAGAGCAGACATCCTCTACAGTCCCAGAGGAGACGCCCTCCACAGACCCAGAGCAGACGTCCTCCACTGTCCCAGAGGAGACGTCCTCCACAGTCCCAGAGCAGACGTCCTCCACTGTCCCAGAGCAGACGTCCTCCACAGTCCCAGAGCAGACGTCCTCCACAGTCCCAGAGCAGACGTCCTCCACTGTCCAAGAGCAGACGTCCTCACTGTCCCAGAGCAGACGTCCTCCACTGTCCAAGAGCAGACGTCCTCACTGTCCCAGAGCAGACGTCCTCCACAGTCCCAGAGGAGACAGCCTCCACTGCCCCAGAGCAGACGTCCTCCACTGTCCAAGAGCAGACGTCCTCACTGTCCCAGAGCAGACGTCCTCCACTGTCCAAGAGCAGACGTCCTCACTGTCCCAGAGCAGACGTCCTCCACAGTCCCAGAGGAGACAGCCTCCACAGTCCCAGAGCAGACAGCCTCCACTGCCCGAGAGCAGAGACGTCCTCCACAGACCCAGAGCAGATGTCCTCACTGTCCCAGAGCAGACGTCCTCCACAGTCCCAGAGCAGACGTCCTCCACAGTCCCAGAGCAGACATCCTCCACAGTCTCAGAGGAGACGTCCTCCACTGTCCCAGAGCAGACGTCCTCCACTGTCCCAGAGCAGAGACGTCCTCCACAGTCCCAGAGCAGACGTCCTCCACTGTCCCAGAGCAGACGTCCTCCACTGTCCCAGAGCAGACGTCCTCCACAGTCCCAGAGGAGACGTCCTCCACAGTACCAGAGCAGACGTCCTCCACAGTCCCAGAGCAGACGTCCTCCAATGTCCCAGAGCAGACATCCTCTACAGTCCCAGAGGAGACGCCCTCCACAGACCCAGAGCAGACGTCCTCCACTGTCCCAGAGGAGACGTCCTCCACAGTCCCAGAGCAGACGTCCTCCACTGTCCCAGAGCAGACGTCCTCCACAGTCCCAGAGCAGACGTCCTCCACAGTCCCAGAGCAGACGTCCTCCACAGTCCCAGAGCAGACGTCCTCCACTGTCCCAGAGGAGACGTCCTCCACAGTCCCAGAGGAGACGTCCTCCACAGTCCCAGAGGAGACGTCCTCCACAGTCCCAGAGCAGACGTCCTCCACAGTCCCAGAGCAGACGTCCTCCACAGTCCCAGAGCAGACGTCCTCCACAGTCCCAGAGCAGACGTCCTCCACAGTCCCAGAGCAGACGTCCTCCAAAGTCCCAGAGCAGACGTCCTCCACTGTCCCAGAGCAGACGTCCTCCACAGTCCCAGAGCAGACGTCCTCCACAGTCCCAGAGCAGACGTCCTCCACTGTCCCAGAGCAGAGACGTCCTCCACAGTCCCAGAGCAGACGTCCTCCACAGTACCAGAGCAGACGTCCTCCACAGTACCAGAGCAGACGTCCTCCACTGTCCCAGAGCAGACATCCTCACGGTCCCAGAGCAGACGTCCTCCACTGTCCCAGAGGAGACGTCCTCCACTGTCCCAGAGCAGACGTCCTCCACTGTCCCAGAGCAGACATCCTCACGGTCCCAGAGCAGACGTCCTCCACTGTCCCAGAGCAGACGTCCTCCACAGACCCAGAGCAGACGTCCTCCACAGTCCCAGAGCAGACGTCCTCCACTGTCCCAGAGCAGACGTCCTCCACAGTCCCAGAGCAGACGTCCTCCACAGTCCCAGAGCAGACGGCATCCACAGTCCCAGAGGAGACGTCCTCCGCAGTCCCAGAGCAGACGTCCTCCACAGTCCCAGAGCAGACGTCCTCCACAGTCCCAGAGGAGACGTCCTCCACAGTCCCAGAGCAGACGTCCTCACTGTCCCAGAGCAGACGTCCTCCACTGTCCCAGAGCAGACGTCCTCCACTGTCCCAGAGCAGACGTCCTCCACTGTCCCAGAGGAGACGTCCTCCACAGTCCCAGAGCAGACGTCCTACACAGTCCCAGAGCAGACGTCCTCCACAGTCCCAGAGCAGACGTCCTCCACTGTCCCAGAGCAGACGTCCTCCACTGTCCCAGAGCAGACGTCCTCCACAGTCCCAGAGGAGACGTCCTCCACTGTCCCAGAGCAGACGTCCTCCACTGTCCAAGAGGAGATGTCCTCCACAGTCCCAGAGCAGCTTCCTCTACAGTCCCAGAGCAGACGTCCTCCACAGTCCCAGAGCAGACGTCCTCCACTGTCCCAGAGGAGACGTCCTCCACAGTCCCAGAGCAGACGTCCTCCACAGTCCCAGAGCAGACGTCCTCCACTGTCCCAGAGCAAACGTCCTCCACAGTCCCAGAGGAGACGTCCTCCACAGTCCCAGAGCAGACATCCTCTACAGTCCCAGAGCAGACGTCCTCCACAGTCCCAGAGCAGACGTCCTCCACAGTCCCAGAGCAGACATCCTCCACAGTCCCAGAGGAGACGTCCTCCACAGTCCCAGAGCAGCTTCCTCCACAGTCCCAGAGCAGACGTCCTCCACAGTCCCAGAGCAGACGTCCTCCACAGTCCCAGAGCAGACGTCCTCCACAGTCCCAGAGGAGACGTCCTCTTCAGTCCCAGAGCAGACGTCCTCTACAGTCCCAGAGCAGACGTCCTCCACAGTCCCAGAGAAGACGTCCTCCACAGTCCCAGAGCAGACGTCCTCCACAGTCCCAGAGGAGACGTCCTCCACTGTCCCAGAGCAGACGTCCTCCACTGTCCAAGAGCAGACGTCCTCCACAGTCCCAGAGCAGACGTCCTCCACAGTCCCAGAGCAGACTTCCTCCACAGTCCCAGAGGAGACGTCCTCCACAGATCCAGAGCAGACGTCCTCCACTGTCCAAGAGCAGAGACGTCCTCCACAGTCCCAGAGCAGACGTCCTCCACTGTCCCAGAGCAGACGTCCTCCACAGTCCCAGAGCAGACGTCCTCCACAGTCCCAGATCAGACGTCCTCCACTGTCCCAGAGGAGACGTACTCCACAGTCCCAGAGGAGACGTCCTCCACAGTCCCAGAGGAGACGTCCTCCACAGTCCCAGAGCAGACGTCCTCCACTGTCCCAGAGCAGACGTCCTCCACTGTCCCAGAGCAGACGTCCTCACTGTCCCAGAGGAGACGTCCTCCACTGTCCCAGAGGAGACGTCCTCCACAGTCCCAGAGGAGACGTCCTCCACAGTCCCAGAGCAGACGTCCTCCACTGTCCCAGAGGAGACGTCCTCCACAGTCCCAGAGGAGACGTCCTCCACAGTCCCAGAGGAGACGTCCTCCACAGTCCCAGAGGAGATGTCCTCCACTGTCCCAGAGCAGAGACGTCCTCAACTGTCCCAGAGGAGACGTCCTCCACTGTCCCAGAGGAGACGTCCTCCACAGTCCCAGAGGAGACGTCCTCCACAGTCCCAGAGGAGACGTCCTCCACAGTCCCAGAGGAGACGTCCTCCACAGTCCCAGAGCAGACGTCCTCCACAGTCCCAGAGGAGACGTCCTCCACTGTCCCAGAGCAGAGACGTCCTCCACTGTCCCAGAGCAGAGACGTCCTCCACTGTCCCAGAGGAGACGTCCTCCACTGTCCCAGAGCAGACGTCCTCCACTGTCCCAGAGGAGACGTCCTCCACAGTCCCAGAGGAGATGCAGTTTCCATTGCTGTCCGTCCACTGAACCAGTTTCTTGGATCTGAATGGAGGTGCTGGATGGGCCTCAAAGGGAGATTTGGTATTTTTCTGACATTTTCACAATTTCCTCAGAGAACAATTCATGGGTCTTGGTGAAATAAATCTTCATATGTGGAAAACAAACATCTTGGAAGGTCTGTATCTTGGCTTGATTCAGTTTGAGGTCTGAGTGCCACTGTGGCTCCTGTTGTTTTACAATTAAATCAGATATTGAATCAGAAAGCACCTTGTCACTTTCTATTAAATGTATTAAGACCAGATACGAAATATTTGTCAAAAGAGTTTATCCTGAATTCAACATTATCTAGTCTGAGAGTATTTATTCTTTATTTTTTGTGTGTTATTTGTTCCAGGGACTGAAAGCCACAGTCGAGGGTTGATACAGGGCAGAGAATCAAACCCACAACCTCAAAAACATCTGGATGATTCTCTCATTCCAGAGGCCGCAGCTTTTCCCTTTGGATCTTAAAAGAAAGAGTCTGAACAAAGTGAAACAGGCGGAAACCTAACGACACAACACGTTCCAGTGAAGCCTGAGATTCCATTTGAGTGAAAACACTCAGCGACCAGTGCGACCAGTAGCACGTTGGGTTAATTTGTGTGTGTGTTTGTGTGTTCGTTGTGGGTTATTTCCATCCTGGTGATGGCATTTTTTCCATAGAGGGGCGACAGGGGGATGAAACCCTCGACAGGTGACACTGATCCCTCAGGTTTCGGGCCTCAGGCTGATGTGACCTCTGGCGACCAGAGGCTGAATTAAGAGGGATCTGTGAGAGACAGATACCAGAGCCGACCCGACCCGGGGATCAGGTCCGCCAGGTCACTGGATTACATCGACTGAATTAGAAATTGGACGTGAACGAGCCCAAGAGATTCATCATAACTGACTTCAGAATATTTCTAACTGTAGAACACACGTGTGACAATCGAAATGAAGCTGAAACTAAAGTTTTGCTCAATAACTTTAGCAACTTTCTCTTGAAACAAAACTGTTTTTCCTTTGAGCTAAGTTTCTGCTCTGGTGTTGAACTGTTTCCAACAAACTAATCAGACTCGACATGTTCCTTTGTCTGGTTTTAAGCAATATTGTGAAAAAACCTCCTGGATGGAAAACAACGAAACTTATTGGAAGGTTTCGATATTTCTAAATTTTAAATCTATGGGTCAAACAGGAGCTGTGAAAAACAAATCCGAGAGCTAACAAATTGAATTTTCATTTAGATAAGTTGCTGCCATGTTTCAGTGCAGGATGTAAAAGTCTGGTCCAAAACCACAAGTTACATCTCTTTAGTCTAGAGGTCAAATATCTTAAGTTGCACATTTGAGATCTAAGATGATGATGGTAGAAAAAAATACAGAAAAAATGAATGTGTGAGCTTGATGATGCAGAAAGTCTCATTTTCTTTTACACTGATCAAATAATTGTGATTGAATAGAATACATTTTCAAATGGCTCAACAAGATCCTGAAATTATATTAAAGACTGGAATGATTAATTCATTATTCTGTGTTCAAGTTTGAGCAGAAGTCAAGAAGGAGGATTTCAATCGTACATTTATTTTGCAGATTTCTCTACAACAAAAGTGAAAGTGAAAAAGAAAAAATCGCTGCTGTTTTTTGGAAATATAAAACGATTTTGCTCTTCATTGAAAAAGAAATTGTATGTTTTCAATACATTTGCATTCATTAAAAACTAAAGTAATAAAATAAGCTTAATTGTTCTTTTAATTAATATTTTAAACTGCATTGTAGTGTATTTTCCAAAGAAATGTGCAGGTTTCTGTCTCATCAGCTCATGCAGGCAGGATTCATTCATTCATTCATTCATTCATTCAATCATCACATTATCAGACCCTAGAACAAACTGAGAGTTGGTTTCAAGAAGAAGCTTGGAAGTTGCCGTAAATCAACATATAGAGATAATAACAACTCATAAAGTATCAGGAGGATACTCTCCAACAGCTTCTATAGAAACATCGTTTCTCTGAATCAACATCAACACAAACTAAATAATGAAAGGAAATAAAAAGTCTGATGATGAGTGAATCAGAGCAGAAAGGTGATGTTTCAGGAAGCTGGTAGATAAAAACTCTAAAAACATATCTTCATGTAATTGGAAACGAAGTTCACTGAACTCAGAAGACTCATAGTCTCAGAGTGTTTCTCCAGAACTCAATCAACAGCAGAGTCTAGGTGACCTCTGACCCTTGACCTCCACTCCACAGATCCTGGACAGGGGAGTCTGTTTCCTTCCTACCTTTGCCATGGCTGAGCTCACGTCCATGTCGTCCGGCGTCTGTCGGCGGTTCGATTCCTCAGCTCCTCTGGTGCTCTCTGCCTCTGCTCCTCCAGAACAATGGGACTTTAAATTCCTCTCCTGTCGACCACACTTCCTCTCCCCCCGCCCACAGGCGCTGCTGCTCTGCCGGCTCCGCTCAGCCCACAGCCAATTCAGCCGTCTAGACTTTCATCTCATGTCAATGCTGCTGAGCTGAGCACCTCCTCCTCCTCCTCCTCCTCCTCCTCCTCCTCCTCCTCACTCACTCCTCCACCTGGTTCCCACCCTCGGCTTCCTGTCAGACGTTTTCTCCTGCCTCCTTCTCCTTCTCCACTCAACTCGAACTCAGCAGGTTTCTTCACCTCCTGATTTTGCTCCAACTGGGAAGAATGTGATCTGTCTCCTTCATTCACCTCTGTGGTTTCTCTCTGCTCTGGTAAATTCTGCAGGAACCTGCAAAGTTCCAGCTGCAGACATTAGACCAGTGAGCTGGCAGTGGTCAGGGGCCAGTTTGGAGTTATAACCAGCAGCTGTGACCTTGGGAATGACCCAGACTGTAAGTTGGGTCGTGGTGGTCAGTGGAGCGGAGGATGATACCTGGTGCAGCCAGGCCTGACTGCTCTGTTTGTGTTTTTAATCTGAGACAAAGACAGAGAAGCCCTGAGGGATTCCCTGCTCTCGCTCTGCCAGCCAGTCACAGAGGAGACTGAGCGAGTGATCGGCCAATAGAAACATCACATCGTCCTCCTCCTCCTCCTCCTCATTCTGCAGCTTTTCACTGTGGTTCTGAAGAATGTGATTCACCACTTTGCCAAGCAGGGCCCAAACGCTTCAGCTCACTTAACCCAATGTGTGTTTATCCTCAGAACAAAAGCTGTAATCAGAGATCTGGATCTGAGACTTTATTCAGACTGTTCAGTGCCTGGTGATGAGGTTAAAAAGGCATCTCAACATTTCATTCGTTGAGATGCATCGTCCATCTTTATACACAGTGTATGATCTGGCTCTACTTTATTTTTATGGCTTATTTGATGTTTTTTAATTATACCATATCACTCAGATTTGTTGTATATGATTACTGCAGTAGTTAATTGTATACAATTCAGAGCACTTGTAAGAGAAGACAAGAACAACTCTATATAATACGAGTCAAGCTCCTGAAACACTGGGACCTACATTTCCCAGAATACAACAGAATAGGATTTTTCATTTCGTCTTTTCTGTCTCGTTCACACTCACATTTTTCAAACTAAAATATTATAAATAAATCATTTGATTTCTCTAACCCATTTTCACAAATTACAATTTTCAGTGTTTGAGCAGTAAACTGATAATCACATAAAAAAAAGAGACGAGATGTGAATGTCAGTAGATTATATTATTCTCTTTAAAAAAAGACTTTATTACAAAGAGTTGACTTCATTGGTTCAGACACAAAGTCTTCAGTATCCTAAATACTGTTTTATCACTAACTGCATAACGAGCATAACTGCATCGTGTTCAGAGATCAGTTCGGTGTCCGGCATCGGAAATCACCGGCTGCTTTGTTCAACATGGAGGAAAAACATCAGATCTGACCTCAGTGCTCCAGAAAACCTTCTACTGGAGATGTTCCATGATTCGTTTTATTAAACATTAAAACTGATTGGTTCTTACAAGAGACGAGGTGATTATGTAAACCTTCATTTGAGGGAAATCTGGTTCCAACAGAAATCTGAATGGCCCTGGTGTGTGGCTCAGTCATTCAGGGTCAAAGCAAAAACAAAACTTATTTCATTATATCATGAGCAACTATGAATTCTATACATGACAGAGATGTTAGCAACAATAACCTCAAAGACGTTTCCTCCTCCACTCAGGAGACTGTTTCAAAGTCCTGATACTTATGATTAAATGGTGCTGATGAGACAAATGATCAAGTATTACGTTAATTATGAAACTTATACTGAAGCATATTACTTGATTAAATACAGATGACACACTGATCTTCTGATATCTCTCATCAATGACATGATGTTTTTCTCAAAATCTTTCTAATCTAATCAAAAGGGAGATTTTCCCACTTTGAAAGGATGAATCCTTCTAATCATCAATTTAGTTCATGACAGGATTCTTCTAAGACTAAAGCTTTATAATATACATCCCTTTAGTATTCTTAGTGTCTGAGTCTAAAATGCAGTTTGTTTGGCATTGATTTGTCTATGATACAAAGAAAGATCAGAAAAGTTCACCGAGGCAAAGACGAAACAGAATTCTTATATAAAAATCGATTGAACTACATTCAGGCGGAAACAAAGACGACTCCAGTTGATGATGAGGTCGTTTCTCTGGGTCACATCATTCACCGCAAGAGCTTCAGATGTTTAGTCGACACTTTGTTCTGCTCGAACCAGGAGACCAGACAAGTTGAGGTTGAGCTTTCAGAGCCAAATCAAGAAGTGAAGTTCCACATTACTGATGTGGTTTCAGTGAGCGCCCTCTGCTGGAGCACGGGGGCAAAATACTTCAGATGGTCCGATGTGCTTCTAGATTGTAGATTTTGAATCCAACAAGCACTTTGATTATATGAATAAAATGACAGCCCTGGTGGATTCAACTAGAACCAACACAGCGTTTTGATTAATCTCAGTCACACGGCTTCAGGCTCGGTTACAGGAAATGTAAATGCATAGTGAATCTGAACAGCAGTGATCATGTCCTTCTCTCACCCCCTCGTCCCTTAACATTCTCAGTAACCTCAGTATTTGTCCCTCCACCAGCCCCCCACCTCTACCTCACCCTTTACTATTAAAGCAGTGTTCACCAGCTGCCTCTTTCAGGACGAGAGCGTTTCACCTGAAGCGGTGAAACGACTTGAATCAGCTGATCATGCTGACGCCATCGTGTCAGACGGATGGAAGGTTACAGCCGAGCAGGGCGAACAAAAGGAGGCAAAATCAATTAAATAGAGTAAAAAAAAAAAAAAAACACCTTCATTTGTTCCCTTTCCCCTCCTCCTCCTCCTTCCTTCTGCCCGTTTGTTCCTCCCTCTCTCTCTCTCTCTGGCACAGCTTGGGCGTTCAGTTGAGTTCATTAAAAAGAAGAAGGCGGGCGAGCTCTCTCCTCCCCCCCCCGCCGGCAGCTACATGATGATCCGCGGCTCCGGGACGGACTCGTTGATGGATTTGTGCGGCAGGACGTTGGCACCGTTCAGGTAGAGCTCGTCGTTCACGATCACGTCCTCGCCCAGCACCGTCACGTTCTCCATTCGGACCTGAAGACAGAGGTTAACACAGACGTGAGACGACTGATGATTGGTCACGGAGAATCGTAAAAATACGTATGACTCATTATTAGGGTTGCAAATGGGCGGAAAGTTTCCGGTAAATTTCCGGAAACTTTCCGGACACTTTCCATGGGAAGTTAAGCTCGGGAATTTTGAAAAAAAAAAAAAACTACGCAAATTAAACGCTGAGCAATAAAAATCTCATTCAAAACTCTATTTTAAATATGTATTGAATGAGGCATTCTTCCATCACATGCACAGATAACTCCCAGCATGCTTCACTCTACAGCAGGGCTACTGAGGCCTGCTGTAGAGTGAAGGACTAGTCACGTAAGTTTTGTTGATATTACTGGGAAAATATATTAGCATGCTGATTGAGGATTGTTCATCTGTTCATCTAGACTATTTCCATTCATTTATCCATCAAGTGTAAAATATTTTTACAGACGATTCCAATTGTTTGGCTAACTAATATCTCTGGCATTGCATTAGTGTTTTTTTACAAACTTTTGTCTCATCTTATTCTACAGAACAATGCCACGTGCACTCTCTCATGTGTGGAGACATTTCACCCCATCCAATGTAGAAGGAAAGGCTGTGTACATTTGCAAATACTGTGCAAAGACCTATGTTAAGAATGACACAACGATGCAGAAGCATATAGTCAAGTGCCCAAAGTTTCCTCAGGGCTCAAATCAGCCTATGACAAAACAAAATGTTTATATTTATGTCTGAATATGACAAGGTAAATACAGTTAGTATAAATTACCGACAACATTTCCAGTTTATTCCTGTTAATTCCTGTTAATTCCCGTTAATTCCCTTTAATTCCCATGGAAAGTTTCCAAGTTTGAATATTCCCGGAATTTTGCAACCCTACTTATTGTAGAACTGTAGCAGGTTAGAGAACATCAGATGTTAATACAGGTTCTGATTTTGACCCTGGTCTGGTTTTAGGAGGAGATGAGATTCTGCCTGATTTTACCAATTCTAAATGGCAGTTCTCCACGTACATAGGGAGTCAGACAGGAGCAGTAGGTTGTTCTGACTCTTATTTACTACAGCTGGTAATTATTAAACCCAAACATCTCTCCTTTCACCGTCCTGACTGTGTAAATGTCTCTGCAGCAACACATGAATCAATTCCAGAGTTCATCTTGTTTTATCAGTCAGATGATGTTTGTCTGGAAGCAGCCGGCGCCCCTGGTCCTCCACTCACCCACTGACCGACCGAGGAGCTCCAGCCCACGATGCAGCTCTCCAGCCAGGAGTGCGATCGGACCCGCGCCCCCTTCATCACCGTGCAGCGCTTGATCCGGACGCCGTCCTCCACGACCACGCCGGCGCCGATGCTCACGTTCGGCCCGATGGTGCAGTTCTCCCCGATCTTAGCTGTCGGGTCCTGAGGAGGAAAGACAGAGAGGAATGGAAATCATTACGTTGACTGTTTACGGTTCTTTAATCTGACGGAACCAAAGCTTCAACGAGCGGCACTCACCACCAGGACGTTGCCGAGGAAACCGGGCCCCGTGTGTAGCCTCTCAGGAGCCTGTTGTCGTAGCGACTGGAGGTACATACACATCCCTGTGAGGAAGTCTTTAGGCTGACCGATGTCCATCCAGAAACCTGCAGATGGACAGACAGACACACAGACAGATGGACAGACAGACAGACAGACAGACATAAAACCAGTGAGAGCAGTTAGTTTCCACGGAAACAAGGACACAAAAGGAGGCTCTTGTGATCTCCAGCAGGTGAGGTGCTGAAGAATGACGTCACATGATTGACAGATACGTCCACACACCTGCTCTATAAATACACAAACAAATGGAATAACTCTCACTATTGAGTTGAATTCCACACGTTGAGCATCAGTGAGCACAGTTTAGTTTCATTTATTCCATTTAAAACTATTTTAAAATTGTACTTATTTAATTGTGTTGTGTTTATAAATCTGTGTACGTTTACACATCAGAATTGTGAAAATAAAACTGTTTTTTTTAATTCAGCTACACTTGAGTGATATCTATGAAGTTGTGGGTGAAAGAGAAATCATCTGATTTAAAAAAAAGTTGAGACGTGAAGTAAAATGTTCTTGTTGTTGTTCAGCTCTGAGTTTTTGCTCGGACGGCAGATTCAGATTCTTTTTAAACTGGGCAAAAGAATCACTTCATCAAATCCTCTGCATGAAATCACAAAGACCTTCAGTAGTGGTCTTAGTTGTAAAAGTAGGGAGCTGCTCACGAGGGAAACAAAGCCACTATGAGTTGGAGCAGACTCAGACCAGTCAGCCCAGTCTGTCTTACTGGTCTACAGGACGAGAGGAGGATTAACTACGTGGCTCTGCTGTGTCACACAAAGCTGATCGCTCCCAGAGAGAGACGTGGATCTAGAGAAGCACCGATTACAGATTTGAACGGTGTTTTTTTATGATCTAGATATTTATTTCTGCCTGAAGGAGAATCCAGATCCACTGATTCAACACGTTGTTGCAGAACAGCTGAGGTTGGAATCTGTGCTTCTCTACAGTCGAGTCCTCTCCAGAACTACGAACTAGAGAAACACTTACGTCTGGTTGAGCTGTGAGCTGCAGTGACCAAAGCAAGCATGCAGGTCAAAAACCAAAATACTTCCTACAACCATGTTCCTATTGTGCTGTATCTGGTAGAATAGTTGAATGTTTATTGAAATGCCTTTACAGTGGAGAGAGAGACAGTTTCTATTGAGCTAGAAACACGTTTTCATATCATGTCTCATCTGTAAAGACTTGCAACAGATGTAGTTTTCACTGAAGATTTCCTGAAGTTACATTTGGACATTAGAGTCAAACTGGCAAACAAGATTTCGTCCACTTTTACAGTAGCTGTGTGTCGTGATCTTTTTAAACGTAAAAAAATTGATTTTTTTCATGGACTCTGAGTAAACTCTGAGTACAGAAGCCCGAACTGGACAAACTAAACACCTTTTGAGTTTTTAAGACCACTGAAGGTTTCCACAAGTTCTCTCTCACATTTCTGTAAGGAGAGGCTGAGGTGAGGGGTATTCATCTGCAACATGACACTTCACCACTAGATGTCACTAAATCCCACACACTGAATATTTAAAGTATTAACATGTCGTTCAATACAAACAGTGTAACTGCAGTAATGGTGACCTCACTAGAGAACACAGACCATAAATCAGATTTAAGTGTTTGCGACGTCATATGTTTTTCTTCTCAGAGGAATTGTTTCATTAGTGTGTGAATCAGATGAACAGAGTTCTTTTATATTTCTGTTTATACAGTGTAAAAAGAAAAAATAACTATGAGTTGTAGTTGGTTTTCATTCATTCATTCATTCAACTCAAGAAACTATAACACTATGTTGAGTTGTGTAACCAATTACAAAACATGAGGTCTATACTGAATCTGGTGTATAACAGCAGCAGTGGTGACAGTTACCTTGGAGCTCCATGGCGTACAGGTGCCCCTCCTCTGCCATGACAGGAAATATCTCTTTCTCTATGGACGTTGGTCTCAGCTGCACAGACAAAAGAAAACACAACATGTTTGTTCTGGTTTTTTATTCATTACGTAGAATTATAAAAATAGAGAATTTCACTTTTTATGCAGTTTCACAGTTAAAGTCTCAGCACTTGCTACTTCATTTTAGACACATGTTGACACAAGGTTAAATAAGTAGACATGTGTGTGTGTGTGTGTGTGTGTGTGTGTGTGTGTGTGTGTGTGTGTGTGTGTGTGTGTGTGTTCCTCTCACCTGGATCCTGCTGAGCATGCTGGGATTGAAGATGTATATGCCTGCATTGATCTTGTTGGAGACAAAGACCTGTGGTTTCTCCACAAAGCGATGAATCTTCCCGCCTTCCGACTCAAACACCACCACGCCGTACTTAGAGGGCTCCTCCACCCGAGTCACCTTCACACACACACACACACACATGCTTGATTAGTCGATCTTACATTATAACACAATAAGTCTTCTGTATTATATTAAAAAAATGAAACAGAGCAATACAAATTGTCAACTCTATAGAAAGTCAAACACATTTCTGAGATGTCGCCTTTTCTTTATGTATATACAGACAAAAAGTATCAGCAAAATAACAATCAAATACGAATTGTATGTACTGTATGTATTTATCAATCTTCCTTTCTCTGATGGAAGTTGAAATTGTCAGTATTAAAAATTTAAGCCACATTTAATTGTGGTCTGAGACGATATGACTGACGACTGAATATTTCAAACTGTTCTCTTACAGCAGGCAACTTTTAAGCAGCACAGCTGAAAAAACACCAAACTCTGACCGGACCTCGTGTCGGTGTTTTCATTCTGCAGCTAAACAAAGGTCAATGTGCTTGTCCCCATCTTTCTCACCACGATGGTTCCCTCTTTGCCGTGGTTGCGGTGGAACTGCAGAAGATCCTTGAAGGGAAAGTCACAGATGACGTCTGAGTTCAGGACGAAGAACGGCTCCTTGTCCACATCCAGCAGGTCTCGTGCCAGCGCCAGGGGACCGGCTGGAAACAAACACACACATTGAAGTCTGATTTCTACTCTTTACATTAAACTTTCAGTCACAGTCATGAAAGATCAGTTTCCTGTCTGGTTTTGTCTGTGGTGAAGAGAAACTCACCCGTTCCCAGAGGCTCCGTCTCATGAGACAAAGTGATACGGATCCCGAGCTGAGGAGACAACAAAGGAACATTCAGGAAGCAGCACCATGAATATTAACACTCAAATGTATTTACCGCTGCAAAATATTAACCACTTCAAAGCTATTTATCAAGCTGTTTTCAGACATGAACCCTGAGAATAATAAACATTTTGACAGAAGCACTAGAGTGTTTCTACTTTGAAACAAGTGTTGCAAATAAGGATTTACAGGTTTTTCTTGTTCACAACTAAAACACTTAGATTGTGTTGTTTATATTGGTGCGTTTCACAGGTGTCATAGTGTGTCGGTGCTTGTTCCACGTACTCTCTCCTCCTGGACTCGCATTTCTCTCTCCAGCAGCTCTGACATGTAGCTCACCGCCAGAACCACGTGGTCCACCCCGGCCTACACACACACACACAAACACACACACAGTGACAAATTACTTTCACTGAAGACAAGTAATTTGAGAACACACAACGACACATCGGCAGGTATGTTAAACCCCCCCCTGGGTGTCTCCTCCCTCTGTACCTTGACCAGCGCCTCCACCTGGTGCAGCAGGATGGGTTTGTTGCAGAAGTCCACCAGCGGCTTCGGGACGCTGAGGGTCAGAGGTCGCAGCCGGGTCCCGTACCCCCCCACCAGGATCATGGCCTTCATGATTCTGGTTGGTAAGCAACCGTTTAGCAGGGAAACTGCAGCTCAGAACCAGATCCAGCCTGTACAGGAGAGAGAGAGGAGAGTCACTGATTGGATGATCACAGTCAGGTTTGTTGAAGCACCTGACAGATTCATCACATGTTTGTTTATAGCTTTGATAAATCCAATCGCCTATTTCTTAGCCAAAACTATCTAAGACTGTGTTTTAACCCATCTAATATTTCAAAGGATTGGAAAGAGTAGCATTAAAACATTAGTCTTTTACAGTGTTGCATTATGGGAGACTTGTAGTCTGATATGTTACAGTAGCGTGAGGCTGTCAGAGAGAAGGAGGCTTTGTTTGTTCCAGTTTAACCTGCAGGAGATTCTGAAGACTGGTGTAACATGTTCTGTAAATTACTTAAAAACTCATAGTAAAAACTCGCAAAGCCAGATATTCACGATGACACAACGTGTAGTTTCTGGCGCAAAGGTCTCACTCATCCACACCCTGGCAGAGAGAGAGAGGCCAGGAAACCATTTAAAGATCTAAGGTTGAGATCATAATTAAGCAAGAACTAATGAATACTCATGTTATAATGTTGTAGCGACTATTGAGTACTTATGACTTTATATTGTAATGACCACTGAGTACTTGTGTAACAATGTAGCTTTGAGGACTGAGTACTTCTGTAATAATGTAATACTGACTAATGAGTAATACATTAATAATATAGTAATGACTACTGAGTACTCATGTACTAGTGTTATAGTGTTAATAAGTACTAATTACTCTAAACATGTTGAGTACTGGCTGAATACTCATAATGTCATAGTGACAACTGAGTACACATGTAATAGTGAACTACAGACTACTAAGTACACGTGTAAAGACTCAGTAATGACTACTGAGTACTCATGTACTAGTGTTATAGTGTTAATAAGTACTAATTACTGTAAACATGTTGAGTACTGACTGAATACTCATAATGTCATAGTGACAACTGAGTACACATGTAATAGTGAACTACAGACTACTAAGTACACGTGTACCGACGCAGTAATGCCTACTGAGTACTCATGTAGTGTTTTAAGTAGTTTTTGTACATGTCGATAACACACAGGTGATAATAGAAGAACACAAACACAAAGACAAAGACAGATTGAAACGTGTCATAGTCAGAACAGCAGCAGCTAGCCGGTGTTAGCATCACATTAGCACAGCTGCAGCTAACGAGGAGCTAACGTCAGTTTCAGTGTGAACACCTGACAACAGTTTCGAGGAGATTAACACAGACTGATTGTGTTTCGGTTTCAGATTCTGAATGAACTCACAGTGATTGGAGCTAGCTCACGTTAGCCGAGATGCTAACAAGCTTCATTCACAGCAGCTGACAGGGGAGGCGCCTGTGAGCTACAGCTGTTAGCCACAGTTAGCATCGCCCGTGTTTCTTCTTCTTCTGTGTGGAAAGTTGAGTAGAAACAGTGAAGAAGAAGAAGAACTCACCGGGATCAGCTGATTCCAACGAGTCCAGGAGGTTCAGGATCAGTGAAACTCCACGAATGACACGTAGTTCAGACACGACAGGACGCCAGGACGTGTCACAGGCACAACATCCGGTGCAAGGTTTCACAATAAAACTTGTAGTGCTATCACATGTCTGTCCCATGATCTGACTCATCTGTTGGTTTCCCTTTATTTTCACTCACTGAGTTTCTCTTCATGTTTCATATCCACAGAAGGTGTCGTGAGATGGAAAGATTGTTGTGATTTGTGACATTGAGCTACATAAGTAAAGTTTGACTGGACTTATCACTTCTCAGTCAGACTCAGGGTCAAGATAAAATATAATCTATTAACAAGGCAGCACTGAGCGGCCCGAGCACATGCATTTTGAAGCGTTGCATGCGTTCTGCCTGAAAAAAATAAATAATGACTGAGGAAATATTAACACATAGAGCTGTTCAGGCTTGGACTCATAAGACAGAAGTTTGGTGGTGATAGGACAATGAACAGTAGAGTTATGACATCATCTCCTTCAATGTTTACATGGTTGAGGAAATGCCCCAATTCTGAGAGAGAGAGCAAGAGAGAGAGAGAGAGATGCCACCTTTGCAAGACATAAAGATTCCTTTGATATTTGACCACTGACACTGTCACTGCAGGAGTGCAGTTGTTTGTTGACGGCTCAGCATCAAAGGATTCATGGTCCATGTATATCCGCGATACAGAACATCATGTTTTAATGAGGTGTAATCAAACTTTGACGCCACACCACGGTCACACCGTGTGACGAAAAATCGATCTTTGAGTCAGTTTGTATCTCCGTCTTGTTGTGAGGACACTCCTCTCAATTTGAAGTTGATCTAATGTAAGCCCTGGGACAAGTACTTCAAAGTAAAACTGTGGAATATGGCCAAAATGGCAACTAAATGCAAAATAGCAGGCTTCCTGTTGTGTTTTTGCATTTGCACCAATAGACTTCTTTGTTTGTCTGGTCATGTAGAAGCATGCGTTTCGATTTTTGTGAAGATTGATCTATGTGAACATGTTTCGGGGGTCTCGGGGGGCACCGTTGAGCCATTTTGCCACGCCCATTGAAAATTCCTCCAGAATACGTACATTTTCACCACTTTCTAATTTTATGTAAATTTTGATAAGAATTTGAGCATGTTAAGCCCTCAAAAATCCCATTAATTTGCCTGAAAAATAATAATAATCCTTACAATATCAATAGGGCCTCACTGTCTGTCAGTGCCTGTCAGCGCTCGGGCCCTAATAATAATAATAATTATCATTATCATCATCATGATAAAGACAATCAG
This sequence comes from Limanda limanda, assembly GCF_963576545.1. Taxonomy (NCBI): domain Eukaryota; kingdom Metazoa; phylum Chordata; class Actinopteri; order Pleuronectiformes; family Pleuronectidae; genus Limanda; species Limanda limanda. The sequence goes on from NC_083639.1 coordinate 26,870,718, forward strand.
CAAAAGTACTAACTAAATATACAATGCACACACTGAAATATGTCTAATTCCACATAGACACAGATATAAATATACACCTGAAACACTCACTTGGTCTCATTCACACTTACACTACCAGAACTACACAATACTATTACAGTCATCCATAAAATTAATTTAATGACATGTAATGTAATCTCCACCTCCTTCTGGTAAGATAAACCACCTGGCACCAGAATCATGTGTCAACCTAACAAACTTTATTTTTATCACATTATTTTAGCTTAAAAAAATGTCCTCTATTACATCCAAACAGTGAGTTCCAATCCTGTACATTGAAAAAGTTTTCAAGCTTTTATTCTGGTTGTCAATCACCATGTTTCCGGTTTGCGTCTCCCTGCTGTCACCGACTTGCGGATGTTGGAATTCACCCGATTTTGAATTAAAAGGAGAGATTATGTTAAATTAGACTAAATAAACATTGGAATAGGTCTTTTATTTATTCTTATTGATTAAAAAAATAGACCTCAACATCAAGGCTGTCACATCTATGCCGTAAAATTGTATCTTAACTCATTCTGCACCCCCAACATACGACTCGGTGGTACATTCCACTTTGGTGCCGCCTCCTCACCACTTCTGACCAATCAGAGAAAAACAGCGTGGCGAAGGAAGGCGGATGTTAATGTGTCCGGCTGAAGAATGTGAGGACGTTTTAAATTATTAATTTATTAATTAAAGGTCCAGTGCGGAAGATTTAAGTGAAATGGATCTAATGTCAGAACCTGAATGTAAAATAATCCTAGTGATGTTTTCACTTGTGTGTTTCAACATGAACTGAAAACATTAAGCAGAACAAAACTAAATGTAAACAATGTTGTTTGTGGGAACACTACTACCTTTTCTTTATAATCTCCAAATTTGATCAACAAATAATAATAATATACACATTTTGACTGCCTCCTCATGTGACTTGCACTGAATGTAAAGCATTTGTAAATAATTGTCATTTTTAAATTATCACAAAAATCTGAAAAACATATTGTAATCCTACTTTGTATTTTTATTTTTGCAATTTCCAACATTACATCAGTTTTTATCCCTTGACAGGAACGGGTTTCCACAGAATTTTGAGATGTGATTGTGAGAGAATATTTTGTCTGGAGAGCTTTTAAATTGTCCTAACAAACAGGATGAGGAGATAATAAAGAATTTGACATGACAGATCTCAGATAATAATAAATTGTGTTTAATGTGGCTTAAGGTTCAGATGTGTGGACAGAAAAGGAGCCAAATTCATCAATAGACGTTTCAGTAGACTATAATTTATTTTACAATTCAGGCAACTTGTTTGACCATATTAAAAATAATAAATACTTATATTATAACCATTCAGTTTACACCTGGTCTAAAATGAGTTATAACGGCTGTTTGAGAAGGCGAAGAAGAACCAGCCAGAGAATCACTTCTGAAAGAATTAACAAGCAAGATGTAATTAATAACTTTTTCTTAAAAGTGACAAATCCAACACTGAATATCAGTGATGATAAAACATTCTTGATATTCATGACTGTAAATAATATGACATGAACTCAACTGTGTAGTTCATGTTTTTGTTGATTTTTACTGATCTCCAGTTACTCATGTTTTCATTCAAATATTAAAAATGAAGTATTTTCCGTTCTCAAGCATCTTGAACCAGGAGACTGGAGGTCAGAGGTCAAGGGGTCAGGGGCTCCAGCGCAGGTCACACACAAGGGCGATGTGGTCAGACGGGTGGGCCACACTGGGCAGAGCCTTATAGGTCGTGACCTCCTGGTGACTGGGCAAAGGAATCATCTGCTCCACCTGCACAAGCGCACACATGCACACACCATGTTAGCTTCCTTGTTTAATTATACAAACAACACAACCCAATTAGAAATGTATAATCAAGCAATTTTATCTTTGCCAATGATGTGTTTTCATCTGCAGGTTCCAAATAAAAAATCTGAATCTAGAGAATTTAAATCTGGGTTCATGAGGAGTTGGGCCATGGTTGAGGTATTTGCTCTACTGAGTTATATCTCAGTACAAAGATTAAAAACAGATTTTCTCACATATAGCTCTTATGCATTGGTAGAACCCTGTCTATTAGTACCTGCATGCTGTCGGGCTGTATGAAGATGTAATCCAGGCAGCCCTGGAATCCCCCCACATAGTTGGTGTAGGCCGGCTGGCCGCAGGCGCTCAGCAGGGGGGGGAAACCCGAGAGCAGCTCCATGCTGCAGGACTCGTCCGGGCCCGAGCTGCTCCAGTCGGCGTGCTGCTGAGGAACCAGCACCTCAGTGAGCAGCTGGAACACACCTGACACGACAGGAGGAGGGAAACAAAGATAACGTGAGCAGCTGTTACAGTGAGAGGATGTTTCTACTGAGCAGATCCACGGAGGATATCAAAACACTGCAATCACTGAGGCTTCTGGGGGGGGTTACCTGAGGCAGGGGTGGAGTTAAAGTCTCCACAGAAGAGTAATGGAGCTCCAGGTGCGACCTCACGGATCACATGACTCAGGTGTTTGAGGGCGACGCCCATCTGGACCAAGCGAACGTTCCCTCCTTCAAAAGAAATGAATTAATTTATATATATACACTTCTTTCTTGTGTCAGTGACTGAGGCGTGTTCATGTTCGAGGAGCTTTTACCTTTCGGGTGCCAGTACAGGTGAGTGTTGGCCACACACACCTTCCTGCCGGGTGTCTTCCGGTCCTCGAGTATACTGACCTGCAGGAACAAGAGTTATTAGATAGATAGATAGATAGATAGATAGATAGATAGATAGATAGATAGATAGATAGATAGATAGATAGATAGATAGATAGATAGATAGATAGATAGATAGATAGATAGATAGATAGATAGATAGATAGATAGATAGATAGATAGATAGATAGATAGATAGATAGATAGATAGATAGATAGATAGATAGATAGATAGATAGATAGATAGATAGATAGATAGATAGATAGATAGATAGATAGATAGATAGATAGATAGATAGATAGATAGATAGATAGATAGATAGATAGATAGATAGATAGATAGATAGATAGATAGATAGATAGATAGATAGATAGATAGATAGATAGATAGATAGATAGATAGATAGATAGATAGATAGATAGATAGATAGATAGATAGATAGATAGATAGATAGATAGATAGATAGATAGATAGATAGATAGATAGATAGATAGATAGATAGATAGATAGATAGATAGATAGATAGATAGATAGATAGATAGATAGATAGATAGATAGATAGATAGATAGATAGATAGATAGATAGATAGATAGATAGATAGATAGATAGATAGATAGATAGATAGATAGATAGATAGATAGATAGATAGATAGATAGATAGATAGATAGATAGATAGATAGATAGATAGATAGATAGATAGATAGATAGATAGATAGATAGATAGATAGATAGATAGATAGATAGATAGATAGATAGATAGATAGATAGATAGATAGATAGATAGATAGATAGATAGATAGATAGATAGATAGATAGATAGATAGATAGATAGATAGATAGATAGATAGATAGATAGATAGATAGATAGATAGATAGATAGATAGATAGATAGATAGATAGATAGATAGATAGATAGATAGATAGATAGATAGATAGATAGATAGATAGATAGATAGATAGATAGATAGATAGATAGATAGATAGATAGATAGATAGATAGATAGATAGATAGATAGATAGATAGATAGATAGATAGATAGATAGATAGATAGATAGATAGATAGATAGATAGATAGATAGATAGATAGATAGATAGATAGATAGATAGATAGATAGATAGATAGATAGATAGATAGATAGATAGATAGATAGATAGATAGATAGATAGATAGATAGATAGATAGATAGATAGATAGATAGATAGATAGATAGATAGATAGATAGATAGATAGATAGATAGATAGATAGATAGATAGATAGATAGATAGATAGATAGATAGATAGATAGATAGATAGATAGATAGATAGATAGATAGATAGATAGATAGATAGATAGATAGATAGATAGATAGATAGATAGATAGATAGATAGATAGATAGATAGATAGATAGATAGATAGATAGATAGATAGATAGATAGATAGATAGATAGATAGATAGATAGATAGATAGATAGATAGATAGATAGATAGATAGATAGATAGATAGATAGATAGATAGATAGATAGATAGATAGATAGATAGATAGATAGATAGATAGATAGATAGATAGATAGATAGATAGATAGATAGATAGATAGATAGATAGATAGATAGATAGATAGATAGATAGATAGATAGATAGATAGATAGATAGATAGATAGATAGATAGATAGATAGATAGATAGATAGATAGATAGATAGATAGATAGATAGATAGATAGATAGATAGATAGATAGATAGATAGATAGATAGATAGATAGATAGATAGATAGATAGATAGATAGATAGATAGATAGATAGATAGATAGATAGATAGATAGATAGATAGATAGATAGATAGATAGATAGATAGATAGATAGATAGATAGATAGATAGATAGATAGATAGATAGATAGATAGATAGATAGATAGATAGATAGATAGATAGATAGATAGATAGATAGATAGATAGATAGATAGATAGATAGATAGATAGATAGATAGATAGATAGATAGATAGATAGATAGATAGATAGATAGATAGATAGATAGATAGATAGATAGATAGATAGATAGATAGATAGATAGATAGATAGATAGATAGATAGATAGATAGATAGATAGATAGATAGATAGATAGATAGATAGATAGATAGATAGATAGATAGATAGATAGATAGATAGATAGATAGATAGATAGATAGATAGATAGATAGATAGATAGATAGATAGATAGATAGATAGATAGATAGATAGATAGATAGATAGATAGATAGATAGATAGATAGATAGATAGATAGATAGATAGATAGATAGATAGATAGATAGATAGATAGATAGATAGATAGATAGATAGATAGATAGATAGATAGATAGATAGATAGATAGATAGATAGATAGATAGATAGATAGATAGATAGATAGATAGATAGATAGATAGATAGATAGATAGATAGATAGATAGATAGATAGATAGATAGATAGATAGATAGATAGATAGATAGATAGATAGATAGATAGATAGATAGATAGATAGATAGATAGATAGATAGATAGATAGATAGATAGATAGATAGATAGATAGATAGATAGATAGATAGATAGATAGATAGATAGATAGATAGATAGATAGATAGATAGATAGATAGATAGAGTACTTTATTCATCCCCGAAGGGAAATTAAGTTGTCATAGCAGCCGGTATATTTGAATACAATAAAATACAATACAATAGAATAAAATAAAAAATATTGAGGTAGAAAGAATAAAAACAGAAACACAAGATAGAATACAATAAAATAGGTAGATAAGGTGCAGTGGCAAGATGATGGTAATAGTACTGATGATATGATGGTAATGGTATTGTTAGAGGGTATATAAGAATAGTACAGTATATATAGTATATAATATAACATAATATATATTTATATACGATAGTAATAATACCAATATAAAAGCAGTATATGGTAATGGCAGCAACAGTATATATAATAATAATGGTGATATAATAATAGTAATTATAACATGTACACATGTATAAATATGTGTATATAGACTTATGTAAACAAGAATATACAGAGAGTATGATATGATATATAGTAGAGATATGAATATAGGTTTTGACTATACAATAGGTAATATAATATACTATGAGTCTAAGAGCGGAGGGTTAATAAAGATGGAGCAACACGTATTATAATAAATCTATAAATTGGCTTCTATTAGTTTGACTCCTGTTAGAAATATTGTGCTCTTGATTTGTGTAAATCTTCATAACGGTAAATGCTACATTAATAAGCCCAGAAATATTTTTTGGCTAATACTTTTGTAAGAACTATTCTGTTTCAGTTCATTCCAGTGAGTAAACTCAAAACCTGCTTGAGATGCATTATCCATCAGCAGCGAGTTATTTTGAGTTTGAGTTCATATTCATAAAAGTATGAGGCGCAAACTGTCACACCTGCAGCGAGGTGGCTCTCTTCAGTATTCTGTCCTTCAGGGTCAGATCGCTGTTTGCAGAAATCCTCTCCAGCAGCTCGGAGTGGATGGGGTCAGAGGTCAACGCCTCACTCAGCATGATGTCATGACGACTCAGCAGCTGGAACTTGGACCTGAAACAACAACAACATTTTTTAATTACATGACTTAATCCTGGATTTAGATCTAAATATTTAAGATTGTTCTATAACCAGAGATAATTATTCATCTTCAAAATAAAGAACTAAACATCATCAGCATTTTACACCTGCAAATATATATATCACAGTTACAGCCTGTACAGTTAATGCAAATGCTTCACCTGCATTTAAAAAAGCTGTAGGATGCTTAGAAATAACCAGAGACCAGAGAAATTAAATAAATGTTAAATCAAGATATAGGCATGTATACATAATTAATATTGTCATTTAAATGAGTCCTGATTCATGACCTGATGCAGCACTCATCATGATGGACTGATACATCTAGGACTTTTAGTTACCACAGAATTTACTGTATATCAAAATCACCCAAATTATAAGCTATGAAATTCCAAACACTCAACGCTGCCATGACATGAATTCACACTTATAGAGAAACATAATCAAATCCTGACTACCCTCAGAGACCTCCCCCCTGACGCTGCCTCAGACTAAGCTCCACCCTGGGACCTGACCTGCGGTAGAAGGTGCTCAGTCCTTCATGCTGCCGATCCTTCAGCTTGAAAACTCCGTCCAGACCAAAGGCATCGAGAGCCGGAGACAGACTGTCCTCAAACACCCCTGAAGACAGACATAGACAGAGACACACGTCCATCACATAACGTCAGCCCACAGAAGAGATGGGATCTAACTCCTTTGGTGTGGATCCTTATATACAGTTTCTTGTTTTTTTGGTTTACCTGGGTCGACCTCCTGCAGACAGATGATGTCAGCGTTGTATCCAGCAAGCTCCTTCTTGATCAGGTTCTGTCTGTAGTCCAGCTGCAGAGCGTACGGGGCGCAGTACGGGTAGAGCACCGTCTTGGACAGCTCTGTCTGGGCGTAGACGTCTGCAAGGATGTTGTAGGACACCACCCTCACAGCGGGCCACTCGGCCTCTTTGACGGTGTACGCGTGTCTGTCGTCAAACGTGCACATGCCTGGTCCGGCCTCCACGGCGCCCACAGAGACCAGCTCCTTGGCCAGGCCGCCGCGACTTCCATCTCTGGGTGTGCAGCGCAGTTTGAGTCTGGAGCCGATGTCCTTGTTGGACGGGATGTGGACTCGCCCACATCCCACCTGAGTCCAGCTTGGATCCTGACCTTCGACCTCTCCGGGAACTTCAGGGCTGAGACAAGAAGAACAAGATGAAGACAAATGTGCTGGAGGACCCGTCACTTCTTCAACTCAAAACTCAAAACAGGTCAATCTGAGGAGGGCTGTTTTAGATGATCCTTGTGGTATTTTGACAAAAGTATGTTACAGACATTTCATTTAGACCCCTAGGAACCATATCAACTGCGGTAAAATGGGTATAGGATGAGTCCTTTAAAGCTGAGGCTGTTTTACTCATTTTAAAATCAGTGTGATCTTTCAACTGTAGGTTTTGGAACAGTTCTGCTTTCTCAACAAGGGTTTTCTTTCTCTGGACTTGGTACAGTGGTGTTGAGAGGATGAAAAGGTTAAAAGTGATTTTTTTCGTGTTACCATAAATAAAACAAGGCTTTTACACACATTGCTGATATGGTCCAGATGTGACAAGTCTGAGTAAAGTGGATTTAGATGTTGAACTGGTGTGATGTGGTCTGGATATGGAAATATATCATACATTGGAATTAAATCTAATTTGAATTGAGGAAATCTCAAAGTGGGTTTCAAATAGTCTCTAAATTAACTCTTCATCATGAACACTGTGATTTAAATAATAGTCTACTCATCTCATTATATATTAGATAGATAGATAGATAGATAGATAGATAGATAGATAGATAGATAGATAGATAGATAGATAGATAGATAGATAGATAGATAGATTACTTTATTCATCCCCGAAGGGAAATTAAGTTGTCATAGCAGCCGGTATATTTGAATACAATACAATAGAATAAAATAAAAAATATTGAGGTAGAAAGAATAAAAAAATAGAAACCCAAGATAAATAGGTAGATAAAGTGCAGTGGCAAGATGATGGTAATAGTACTGATGATATGATGGTAATGGTATTGTTAGACAGTATATAAGAATAGTACAGTATATATAGTATATAATATAACATAATATATATTTATATATGATAGTAATTATACCAATATAAAAGCAGTATATGGTAATAATGGCAGCAACCGTATATATAATAATAATAGTAATGGTGATATAATATAGTAATTATAACATGTACACATGTATAAATATGTGTATATAGACTTATGTATACAAAGAATATACAGAGAGTATGATATAATATATGATATATAGTAGAGGTATGAATATGAATATAAGTATTTGACTATACAATAGGTAATATAATATACTATGAGTCTAAGAATATGTAGACAGAGTGTGCAAAAGACAATATTATTGTATAAAATTATATATAATATCAATATGGTGTATATGAACACATATCACTGACACAATCATTGCATTCTGTACCATAGGGTCAGACCCATTCCTGTATCTGTAATATGTTCTCTCCCTATGTATATGTGATTTAGGTATGTATGTCAGTGAGGTGTATAAGTATATAAGCTACTGATGACCTACATTTCCCAAGGGATTAATAAAGTATCCATCTATCTATCTATCTACCTTTACCTGGTGCCTGGGCCTGTTTCTTTGAACCAGGTGAACTCGCAGTCCTGCAGGTCCCCGAACTCCACCTCCAGCTTGGGGCACACTGGGAACTCGGCCAGCAGGGACACCGGGAGCTCTGCGGTGGTGAAGGTGGGAGAGTTCCTGTGCACAGAGAACTGGAGGTCTCCCACCTGCAGCACGGCTCCGTCCCGCCAGGCCTCCGCGTTCAGCTCCGTGTCGGGCACCTCGTCCCCGCCGAAGAACAGCTTCACCACGGCGGCAGGCTGGGGGGCGTCGCCCGGCTCCTGCTGCTGGGACTTCCGCCTCTTGTTCTTCCTCGCCTTCCCCTGGCCCTTGGCGAAGCCGCTGGAGATCCGGGCCAGGGCCTTGGCCAGCGGCTCGTCCTGGTCCCGCAGCATCTGCTTCTTGCTGCCGTCCAGGGTGAAGGAGATGGTGAGCTTGGGTTGCCCGGGGAGACACCTCACCACGGCGGGCTCCATGGTGCCGAGGAGGCGGCGGCAGGCTCCGGTCACGGTCTGCGGGGAGGAGAGCAGCAGGCGGCGGGGGAACAGAGCGAGGACACCGGGGAGACGGTTCAACATGAAGTCCCCGGAGCCAGCGAGGGGACAACCGGGCGGAAGGAGACCGAAGAGAGGCGACCAGAGCCGGGTAGAGTCATATAGCTTCACCGGCTAGCCACATGCTAACAGGGGGAGAAACACTCAACTTCCGGCGGTTTGTTTCAGAACTAAACTACACAAAGGGTCCGTGAACAAAACCTCAGCGTAGATCAACGTGTTGGAGTTTAATATTTTAAAAGTTAGAAGATGAACTGTCAGCACTTCCCGGAGGTCAGCATGGGCTTCACCCTGCTTCTGTGGTGGTTGTTTCATCACAATCAAAACAGCTCGCAGGCGCATCACTGCCACCTATAGGCCTGGAGTGTTAAGACAGGCGTAAACTGGAGAAATAGATGATTTTAGCTGAATCGCTTTATTTATTATAATAAAAAATAATAATCACCTATTCAGTTCTATTTTGTGTATTGTCCTTGTGTTTATATTTCATGTTTACTTTACTGGTGTCTATTTTTGACTGTCCCCTTTGCTTTGGGGCTAATAAAGGATTATCTTATGTAACACTACTACTACTACTACTACTACAACTACTACTACTACTGCAACTACTAAAAATAATGTATACATAATATTGTAACCCTACAAACTGGACTCTTATAACTAACACGACCTACAATAAAGTACCTGTATTTGTCCACAGTGTCTGCATTTTCCAATCCTGTGACAGGGTCATGATATTATCTTCCTGCACTGCACTCTCCCTTCCTGCCACTATAATTCTCTATTTCCCAATAAATGTCTTGCCTTTAGCTTTGTTCAATGAATAGTCATGTGAGACGCTGAGTCTGCAGCTGCTAAATGTTTTGTACGCTCTGTGACAAGAAACACAGAAAAAAGGCTAATACATATAATAAATAACGGATATGGATATCTAGAGAAAAACAGAGCAAACCAAATGACGCATTTTAAAAATTAATTTATAACAAAGACAAATACAGCAATTCACCGATAGATTACAAAACTCCTTAAATATATGTTTAAGAAAGCAAATTCTGTGCAGAAAGTTCCATCATACCAGAGAGCTGGTGTCAGATGTCAGCATCGAATTATCTGTGGTTGTGAAGTGTGTGAGAGAGAGAGAGAGAGAACAGTCTCTATTTATCTTCCTGGTTATACTCCAGGATATTTTTCTCTGCCATGTCTTCCACATAGCAGTGTTCAGGCTGCTCAGGGGTTTGTGGGTAGTAGACGTCGGCCTTGTGCTCGTCGTCGTGCTCGATGTGCTTCAGGTGGATGACCATGTGGAGGGCGTAGGCCAGGACCAGCAGCAGGATGAGGGAGGTGACCAGGCCCATCAGGATGGCCGGCGTCAGGAAGGTGGCGCAGTCGCTGGCGGGAGAAAACTTACCGGAGGTGACGTTGAAGGCCTGAATCTGAGGAGAGGGAGGAGACTTTGTCAGAAGTAACAAACAAATGTAGTGTGATGGTTCAAAGACGTCCTCCCTGGTGTTAAGGCGCAGGAAGTATGTGTCAGTGACTGGTACCTGGAAGTCGGTGAAGGTGATGGTCCAGCGGTGGGCGTGGTCGGTGCTGGGCAGCAGCAGGGCGCTGTGGCGTTGCAGGTTGCTGACATGGAGGCAGTGGTAGGAGGAGGAGGCCGGAGCGTACACCTCGCTGGCATTGAACACAGCTTCCTCAGACGTGTTGTAGAGCAGAGAGACGCTGTCCACGGAGAACCACCACTGACCGGACGACTCGTAGAAGGTGTTGGACAGCTGCAGTCTGACACCCGGGGGACGAGAGAACACTGTGAATCCAGACCTCACATGTGTGCTCTACTTGGCTCTTCATTGTTAACACATTAGACTGTGGACTCAAAGAAACACAACGTTATGCGTTATGTGGAGAAGTTCGGAATAGAATCATAACTTTTATTAACTTCGCAGGGCAACTTTTAATCAGACATATTCAGGTAGATCTGTCTTATCAGTATTGTTGTCTTTTTGATCACATGATGTCATTTATTACCTCCAACAAGAAAAACACTTTTCATTGTTTGTTAGTTTATTTGTTAGCAGGATACCAATACCAGGTTACCAATTTTCACCAAATTTGATTGAGGGATGAGGCCTGAACCCAGAAGAACCCGTCAAATTTTGTTGTAGTTGTGAATTAAAGAAACAGCCTCGCCAGAATATAATGGGATGATTGTGATGAATAACGATGCTTTATGAAAAGGAAAAAGGAGTTTTGCGTTATCGTTTGGTGTATATCAACAAACAGGGGTATGACTAACCTGATTGAAAGGCCTCTCAAATCCTCCACGTCTCCAAACCTCATGAGCAACCTTCAGGAACACACACACACACACACACACACACACACACACACACACACACACACACACACGTTATAGTTACTTTGTGACTTGATGACCCAAGAACATTCTGTCTCTTTGACTCTATTATCAACATCCTTCCTCTGTTTTGACTTATTTCACTTGTCTTTCAAGGGACTTTCGAGGCCCAAGGCAAACTGTTTTTATTCAAATACGTCATCAATCACCTCAGAAAACAGGTCAATCCCCAAAACATCAGTGTTGTCTGATGCTGTTGCGGTTGTGTGCACATCAGACAGACAAGCAGACGGCTCATGCAGACAGACAGGTGGACAGTACATACGTTGCCTTGTCCCGGTGGCAGACAGACTGGCTGGTGTCCACAGATTTCTGAGGAGAGAAGGCTCGCTCCGTCAGGTCCAGCTGCTTCTGCTTCTCCAGGCGCAGAGACAGTCTCCGGGCCTGGAACAGGACGCACAGCTCGCCATCAGAAAACACCTGAAGGGGAGACACAGGTGCAACATGGGGGGTTTACTCAAATACTGAACAAATGTGATGAGCTTGAACTTCAGTATTATCATATTATGCAGCTTCATACTCTTACATTCAGAGGGATTAGTTTGACTCTCCTAGTTTGAACATATGTTTCATACTCCTTACACCTGATGAGCTGAGAATAGTATCCTGCTAAATGAGACGTTTAGAAAGCCCATAGTTACCAATATGGTGAATTAACGATATCATATAGCTAAATAGATATATCTTCTCATGAAAAGAAGATTTTTTTTGTCGTATTGTCGCCGCATGAGAAGATGGATATAAGTTTCATGTCTGCGTGCAGAGACCAGGTCCAGGACGCAACCTGGACTATATAGGTAAATCATGTGTGAAGTGAATTACGCCACCTTGAGGGGAGGGAAGGGTAGAGCAGCTCCTCGAACCTGAAGTAACTTCCTCTGTGGAGCCTCTGGAGACTGAGGAGGAGGCTGGAGACAGAAAGTTTTATATTTCATGTGAGAATAAAATCACATTAATTCCGAAAGAGGCATTTATATACTTTACATATCACTGACAAATGTGTTTTATTGTATAGCATGTTATATTAAACATGTTAAAGAAACTCCAAACTTTAGTTTTCTTCTATATCGCCACAACCTTTGTAAGAATAACAATTTTCCCTCTCAAACCACGTCAGACCTTTGGCTTTCCTACTTCACTCCTTTTTTTTCTTTCTCCCTTTCATTCTCTTTTCTCAACTCATGAATCCCAGATCTACAAGCTGGGAGATGAAACTATCCTCTTTCACGATCACAGCACTTTCTTATTTTTAAGCAGATATAACATTGATTGTTTCACTGTTCATCTCTAATCCCCAAAAATAAGTAGAAGACCTGATTTACCTGCAGCATATGTCTGATTGTTTGCTCTGTGTCCTCCATCCACATCCCTCCATCACTGTGTGGGACCCCTTCATCTGCAGAGGAAATAACAGAATAGATAGATATAGGCAGACGAATAGATGGATGGATAGATAGATAGATAGAGAGAGAGAGAGAGAGAGAGAGAGAGAGAGATAGAGAGATAGATAGATAGATAGATAGATAGATAGATAGATAGATAGATAGATAGATAGATAGATAGATAGATAGATAGATAGATAGATAGATAGATAGATAGATAGATAGATAGATAGATAGATAGATAGATAGATAGATAGATAGATAGATAGATAGATAGATAGATAGATAGATAGATAGATAAATGGATAGATAAATGGATAGATAAATGGATAGATGGATAGATAGATGGATACTAACCATGGATTGGAGCGACAGCAGCTCTGTAAACAAAAAAACAACAGGAGAGTCAATAAATAACTGATACAAAGAGATAATGTTCATCATTACTTATTTTGCAAAACACGGTTTAGCTCCTCTTGTTTTCTGGGTCAGAGCTCAGGACTGTGGCTTGAGGGATCAAATTGATTACACAATCATACAATCAGAGTTCACACACACACACACCGGTCATGCAGGATGGCGTGGCGCTCGGCCAAGAGGAGATTTTGCAGCTTCTCCCTATTTTACCACGAACAGCTGCACACTGTGAGAAAGGACACAGCCGGAACATCTGTTTACATGTCCGGCAACATTATCGTCTCATTAGAGTTTGGTTTGTCTCAACGTCATTGTCAGAAAATAACTTCTACACTGAAGGGTTCTGCAAAGACCTCAGATTATGTTTCATGACCATGTGGTTTTGTTGGTGTTTCAAATCCAGTTCAACACTTTTGCAGGGATCAGGGTTGAGAAACTATTGTGACTGTGACCTTCACCTCCATCCAAAACCTTCACCTTCATCCAAAACCTTCACCTTCATCCAAAACCTTCACCTTCATCCAAAACCTTCACCTCCATCCAAAACCTTCACTTCCATCCAAAACCTTCACCTTCATCCAAAACCTCCATCCAAAACCTTCACCTCCATCCAGAACCTTCACCTCCGTCCAAAACCTTCACCTCCATCCAAAACCTTCGCCTTCATCCAAAACCTTCATCCGAAACCTTCACCTTCATCCAAAACCTTCACCTTCATCCAAAACCTTCACCTCCATCCAAAACCTTCACCTTCATCCAAAACCTTCATCCAAAACCTTCACCTTCATCCAAAACCTTCACCTCAATCCAAAACCTTCACCTCCATCCAAAACCTTCACCTCCATCCAAAACCTTCACCTTCATCCAAAACCATCACCTCCATCCAAAACCTTCAGCTCCATCCAAAACCTTCACTTCCATCCAAAACCTTCACGTCCATCCAAAACCTTCAGCTCCATCCAAAACCTTCACCTCCATCCAAAACCTTCACCTCCATCCAAAACCTTCACCTCCATCCAAAACTTTCAGCTCCATCCAAAACCTTCACCTTCATCCAAAACCTTCACCTCCATCCTAAACCTTCACCTTCATCCAAAACCTTCACCTTCATCCAAAACCTCCATCCAAAACCTTCACCTCCATCCAAAACCTTCACCCAAAACCTTCACCTCCATCCAAAACCTTCACCTTCATCCAAAACCTTCATCCAAAACCTACACGTTCATCCAAAACCTTCACCTTCATCCAAAACCTTCACCTCCATCCAAAACCTTCAGCTCCATCCAAAACCTTCACCTCCATCCAAAACCTTCACCTCCATCCAAAACCTTCACCTTCACCCAAAACCTTCACCTTCATCCTAAACCTTCATCCAAAACCTTCACCTTCATCCAAAACCTTTACCTCCATCCAGAACCTTCACCTCCATCCAAAACCTTCACCTTCATCCAAAACCTTCACCTCCACACTTTTATTTTTTACCTCTTTACTAAGAAAACCACATTTTCCTCATGGAAATTGGCAGTAGAAAGAAATTGCGAGGACACGACTGGGAATATTACTCGTTTGTGTCGATCTGATTGAGTGCAATTAACTCTCCTTTTAGCTCCTGGCAGTGAGCAGCTCAGATCAGTTCTACAGAGATTTGAACCCTCATTTGTTTCCTTTTGGCTTGTTGATTCACGTAAGCTTCAGTCTCTGTGTTCTGCTGTGATATAAAACACAGAAAATCAGACAAGGGATTTTTCGCTTCCTTGCAAATACTCAGTTATCGTCATTGTTGTCATTTAGGTTGATAGATAGATAGAGAAAAGAATAAATTAATGAAATTCAACACACGGCCTGTGGTCAATGGGAACACATCCGTAATCTTTGAGCTGAATGTGTCGGTAGTCAAAGATTAGAGAGTCAGGAGAGGTGAAACACAACAACTCTAATCTTCAAGCTGCTTCATATCTCTGCCTCTGTTCATCTCCACCTACCTGTCAGCAGGCGGCCGGTCGAGGCAGGTAGACGCCTGCAGATGGAGGAGGAGAGAGAGGAGGAGGATGCTGCAGTGTTTCCACGGCGAAGCCATCGCTGTGGCGACCAGAGTGTGATGCCAGCACACACACTCTGTCCCCCTCTCCTCCTCCTAATCTACTTTAATCAGCCCACTGTCTTTAAGCCCCCTTGTCAGACCCATGAATCATCCAATCGGAGAGAGAGTGACAGGGGCAGGCAGGGTGGACAGGACACGCCCACCGGGTAAAGACATTCACTGTTCACATATTTTCTCATTTCAGATCAGTTCAGTCAACAATGAAGATCAGCAGATTAAAGGTCGTGGTGATGATGACACTGACAGAGCAACATTCGACAGATATATTGTGGGTCCATTTAAACAACATACACTGACAGAACAGAAATGTGAAAGAGTGAATCTGTACTTACTGGTACATGTTTTAAAGCAATATATTAAAAAGCTTGAATATCCTAAAAGGACCTAATCCCTTTTCCAGACAGGGAACACATAACATCACTGACTTAATCTGCCTGTTTGTAATCCAGACACACAGGTGTCTGGATCTCCACGGGAAGAGGACATTGAGGTGTCACAGAAACCACAGGAACATGAGGCGAGTAAACACAGTGTATTTACAAATATATATATATACAGTATATGCTTGTATGTTTACATATAAGTTGTATGCCTCTGGTTAATAATTTTTTTAAATCGTCTTCACGTCCCTATAGCCATCAAAAAGTTATAAAAAATAATAATAGTTTTATAATAATAATTATAAAAATATAACAGCTGGACTGTTATAAACACAACAAATCATTTCATTCAGATTATATAAAATCAAAGTCAACTTAAAATATGGAGTTTTATATTTTGAATGCTTCAGAACGTAAATATGTTCTTCTGACTTTTTGATTTCTGGTTGTAATGTTATACCTATATTATAATTCTGTTTTTATTAAAACAGTTTAATGGAGGGGTTTGTTCAGTTTTCATTTAAGGAGGAAGCAGTTTATGTTGCTGTTTGATTGTTTTTTGTTCTACAGAGAGGTGTGTCTGTTGTTTACCTCTAATAAGTGTCTTAACCAAATCAAACAAAAAAAAAACATTAAATGAAAGTTTGGAATAAGCTTTATAACATTTATTCGTGTTCTCTGTATATTAAGTTATTTTTGTATGAATGAAAAGGAACATTTAATTACCTTTAATAATAATTACAACAATAATAATTATATATTTTTAAAAAATTAGAAGCGCACCAAAAGAACTGATCATTTTAGTCAGGCACATTGAGTGGCCACGCCCGGCCGGGGTCCTCGGACTGGACTTTTAGCGCGGTGCACCCTGGGTCCTTCCTTTCGGTCCCAGGCTCGCTTGTGAAAACATGGGTGAGCGTCAAACTTCAGCAAATATGTCGAGTTATTCCGCAGATTTCACTGATTTTTCGCACCGGTGCAGTTTACGAGATTCTTACGCACCAGCCTCGATGTTTTAATGTCGGTTAAACTCCGCGGATAATCCAGAAATGTCCCCGGGAAACGATCGCTCTCCGCCGCAACGTGGAGCGGCCATAGCACGTCCCGACACCCGGGTTAGCTAGCAGCTAGCTTAGCATTCACTCCTGTCTTATTGTTCTTTAAACCGCTGCCTCTTATATTAAAATGATTAAATTAAAAAAACGTGTTAATCCCCGCTGTCCTATTCTGTGGCGTCAGATTGAGAAGGAGCTAACCCTAACCTTTTAGCTTCACGTTAGCATGGTTAGCTTCGTTAGCCTCCGCACAGTTTGATCAGAGCTAAAGGTCTTCAGGGGGAAAACGGTTTATTTACCTATTCAAAATCCAATCTCCATCTTCTCACACTTCCTGTAGAGGGAATGATGAAGAGGTAGAACAAAGCTGGATTCAGTTTCAGGCTCCTGGTGATTGTCACGTAATCCTCTCACTGGGAAACAGCCACTGGTCATGTTTCCAGTACTGTTAGTGGTTTTCTGTTCATGACACCAGTACGGGAGACGATGCAGTTCTTTAATTGGTCTGTGAAGCTGGAGTCAGTCACACCCGGAAGATATTTAACTCTGACAGGGAGTCACTCCAGTGTCATTCAGTTAGTTCCATTCAACCCTCACTGGTTGTTCCTGTTTAATTTGGGACGCCTTCCATCCCTGATGGTTCAGACACTTTGAGGCTTTTCTACATCTTTGCATCCCACTGAGTCTGTATTCTCTGTCCTTCTGCTTTGATATTAATCTCTGCTGTTGCTTTGTTTCCTCAGGAAAGTGTCGTGGTCTGCGTACTGCCAGGAAGCTCCGTAACCACCGTCGTGAGCAGAAATGGCACGATAAACAATACAAGAAGGCCCATCTGGGCACAGCCCTGAAGGCCAACCCCTTCGGAGGAGCCTCTCACGCCAAAGGCATCGTACTTGAGAAAGTGTGAGTACCACAAATCATCCTGAACTGTACACCAACCACTGAGGGGAAAATCAATAAGTCTGAAGAAGTTGGGAGTCTTGTGTTCTGTTGGTCTTGGGACTCTGGTGCATTTGATCTCCCTGTTGACGAGGCGTATTGAAAGTTCTAGACATCGAATGAGGTTGTTGACGAGTGCTTTGTGTTTTCTCTGCAGAGGAGTGGAGGCTAAGCAGCCCAACTCTGCCATCAGGAAATGTGTGAGGGTTCAGCTCATCAAGAACGGAAAGAAGATCACCGCCTTCGTCCCCAACGATGGTTGCCTCAACTTCATTGAGGTAAAGGCCGTTGATGTGAAAATCATTTAGGAACTTTAAGCTAGAATAAAGCAAAATTAAGTGTGATACAACTTTAATTCAGTGCCTGGTAAATAATTTATTTATTTATACATCTTGATCTTGAAGCTTCAGCCAATTTATTCTGTAGTTTTTCCAGAATCTATACGTACACACGTAGATCTTTTTGACTGAATCTGTTCTAGGCAACTGTCCAAATGTGACAGTGTCTAAATGATCCTAATCTGAAATTTAGCTTTTAACTGTACAGGTCACTTTAGGGTTGTTTGACATTGTCTCTCAGTCCTGTCTTTTGTCTTCCTCTAACCACCTGTCCCTTCTAACCACGTCCTCTTTGCCTCTTCCCGTCCTGCAGGAGAACGATGAGGTTCTGGTGGCAGGATTCGGACGTAAAGGTCACGCTGTGGGAGATATTCCCGGTGTCCGTTTCAAGGTGGTCAAGGTTGCCAACGTGTCCCTGCTGGCTCTCTACAAAGGCAAGAAGGAGAGACCTAGGTCATAGACAGTTGATGCAGAAAATAAAATAAACACGTTTTCAAAATACAATCTTGTTTCACGTTTTCATTGTCACGTGCACTTGTTTCATGAATATTTTCCCTTTACGGTCGTTCAGGACTTTTCCAAAAGTAGATGTTAAGGTTGCTTGTTCCTTTTTAAATCCTGTAAGATTCTTTTATTTCCAATGAACAGCATCTAAATAGCACTTGAATCCAAGAGGTTGTATAATCTCAGTTTATCCATTCACACACACACTATGGGTACTGGGCAGTATGTAGATCATCACCTGGGGTTAAGTGTCTTTAAAGGGACATTTCAACATGTGGACAGATGTTTTGGTTTCAAACTACCAACTCAAACACTTCGACTTGGACCTCAAACAGATAATTCATGTAAACTGAATGTTAGTCTTGTTAAACTGAAACATGTCTGGTGCATCAGACACAAGAATGTTTGCTTCATCTGGTTGTGGAGGAGTCACAGCAGCCAGATAGTTTTAACATAAGACAACTGAGCAATACCTGGATAAAATGAGGATTGTTGCTCATTTACAAACAACAATCCATTGAGTAAAACAGCTTATTCATAATTGGGTCATAATGTGTTTTCCTGTCCCTCTGAGTGCCCCCCCCTCCCTTTCTAGGGCACTGACAGTCATGTTTACTAAGTCACTTGGGTTTATTAATTAGAATAAATGCAGATTGATTAAACAATTTGATCTAAATGTTCAGGCAGGTTGACGTTATCCCAAGACATTTACTATTCCTGATCATGTTTCCAACTGCTGTGAATGCTTTTAAAACTATTCTGCCACAAACAAGTCCAATGTGTTGTATAAAGATCCTCCCATGTGTTGTCACCTGTATTAAAAATGATGAACTACAAACAGTCCTGCAAAGCAAATGTCCATTTTATTTATGTAGCACATTTAAAACAACCTGGTTGATCAAAGTGCTTCACAAAGTTTTAGGTACAGCAACAAGACGGCAACACACGAATAAAAGTCACACCCACAATCTGTTGATCATTTCACTGCATAAACTTAGCTGCAGATTAAATATAGCAACAAGTGACCTCCCGCCTGTCCCCCCCCCCCCAAAGTCTGGCTCCTGCAGCCAAGAAGGTAAACCAGAAGACGTCTGAGACGCAAATGAACCTGCAGATTTTTCTCTACAGGATTATTAACACACTTTAACATTTACCAAGACAGATACTCATAGTCCAGTGGGGAAATCTGACGAACCCTGTGAGGAACATGGATTTATTGATTTAAGACGAGCAGCTCTGGTTTCGGTCAGAGGTCACAGGAAACCTTCCATCTCCTGGGACAACAACAGATCCTCCTTTAATCTGCAGCGACTCCACAACTGAGCAGAAGGAACCACAATAACCACTGGAAACCACAAGGTAAATAAATCAATCAAGTGACATCTGCCTGCAGTAGTTTTTAGTGTTTGTAAATCGAAGTTGTGTGTTCGGTTTATTTTTCTGTGCTGGAGAAAAGTTTGAAATCTCAGGAGTTACAGCAGCAGACTGATGCACATGGTTTTGGGCCTTGACCTTTCTGGTTCAGGTGTCCTTATACTTTTGTCCACGTAGTGTTCACGAATCATCTCCTTTTTTACCGATTTTCCCCTCCTGGCTCCACAGGGTCAGGACCCTTCCTGTGGACAACATGGAGTATCAACGACTCACCTTAGAGGAGGAAGAGGAGGATGATGATGCTGATCTTCAGTACATGATAGAACAGAGTCTGCAGGAGAGCAACAAACAGAAAAAAGCAACACAACACGACAGGAGGTCAGTGGAGCAGATCACAGAATCAGCTGCTCAGGTTCTTTTAATAAATTAATGCAACATGATCCGAGTTCCGCTCGTTCCTTCGCTGTCGTCATCACAGAAACATCATCATCAACTCTCAGGTTGTTTTTTATTGAAGCTCGTGTTCTATAACTACACTGAGAAAAGACATTACTTCAGTTGGTCACACACAAATAAATTAAGAATGCTCAAAGTGTTATTAACACAATTGGTAGTATTTATAATAATATGTTTAAGTTTATCCCAAAATTCTCTTTTTCGGTCTCTTAAAATTGAGGAAACTAAACACAATAAATGATCATGGAAATTGTTTGTAAAAAGAAATATGAACTCTACACGTTTTCCTCCATCTCCCATATATATGTATTTTTTGATGTGATCAAGAATCGGTTGATAAATGAACCTCAATCTAAATTTAGTTTACTCTTTTGTTTGCTCATTTTATTTTTAAACTCGTCTATTTCTTCTCCTACAATTAAAGATATAAAATACGTTCTAATTCATTTTATGAACTGATTTTCCCTATTTTAATTGTTTAATATCATTTTGTTAGATTTTTCCTCTCTTCCCCTCACAGGTCTGGATGTGACTCTGCAGAAAGCAGCTCACTCTTCTCTGCTATTAGACAAGGTGAGGGGGGGCAAACCACCGTACACAGTTTAAAAGTAAAACACATTTTCCCACTTTGTCTTTTCCAGTTGTCTCATCATTGTTCATTGACGTCTCTTAAGATCCAGTTTATATAATTTCTGTATCAGTTCTTTTTTTTAAAGCCTTCACGGGTCAGGAAAGGAAATCTCTGGATGTGTCTCCGCCCGGAGGCAACGTTCCCGGTTTGTTCCACATGATCAGAACAAATCAGAAACTATCATGTTCCTTCCAAAGCACAAACAAGATACTGAGCCCAACGTCTTAGAATAACTTTTTTCATCATTGATTAATCTGTGGTTTCTTTTCCTACGTAAACAAAAATACCCATGGTAATTTCCTGAGGCCCAAGGGAGCATCTACAACTTTCTTCTTTCATCTGATATTAAAATTATAATGAGATAAAAGACAGAAGAATAGAAAATCACATTTTCTTCTGCACTTAACTTATGCTTTATACTAATGAGGTCAAGCAGGAATATAAGACTTTAATACTTTTTTCTCAATAATCGTCCGTGAAATTTCTCTTTCCACTTGGTCAAAGTAAAACTGAAAGACTGAAGTTTAACCAGTGAAAACTAGAAGCCTCCAGTGAAACATCTGCTGTAAGAAGCTGTAAGTTATCGTCTGTTTATTCTCCAGGTGACGAGAAGCTGTTGAAGGATCTGAGCGTCCAGCAGAAGGATCGGTTTCTCCAGCCGGACGACAGAGGCTGGATTCCTCTTCACGAAGCAGCAGCTCAGAGCAACTACACCATCCTGAAGCTCACGTTCAGAGGTTTGAATCTGCTCCACCCTGCAGGTGGAGGCCTCCGTCACACACGACAGCTTCAGTCTGTGTGGATTCTCTTCCAGATCAATAAAATCTAATCAGTCAATCTTTGAGTCCAAGCGACAACTGGTCAAACTTAGAAGAAGTTTCCTGATGGCAGAGTTGAAATATTATATTTGCTAGGCCTCTGTGACCTTTGACCTATCAAACCAAATTGTAATCAGTTCATTCGTGACTCCAACTGAATGTTTGTAACAAATTTAAAACAGATCATTGTGTCCTGTGTCTCCAGCTTCAGGTCCAGAGTCTGTGGAGCGCCGGACTCTTCGGGGTCAGACTCCTCTCTTCCTGGCCGTGGAACAAGGTCTGATAGAAAACGTCTCCTTCCTCCTCAAGCACGGATCCCAGCCGGACAGCCAGGACCTGGAGGAGGACTCGGCTCTGTTTGTAGGTACGATCACCGGCAGCTCGCCTCCTCAGAACCTCAGCTTGTGTTCAAGGAAGAGGTTTCCATAAGCAGTGGTGTATAAAGTACTTGAAAGCCATACTTGAGTAAAAGTACAGATATCTGACCTGAAAGTGACTTCGGTAAAAGCAGAAGTCACCCAGTCAGGAAATGACTTGAGTAAAAGTCTTAAAGTAGCTCATATTAAAAGTACTTAAGTATCAAAAGTATCTGGTGTTGAAATGTACTTAAGTATCAAAAGTAAAAGTACAAGTACCAAAATTAAAAATGCAAAGTGCTTTTTATAGTAGGTCTATACAGAGACAAAACAACCCAAAATGTTTCTCCACAAGATTTATCTCAACTGACTGAAAAATTATAACAACAATATGAATATAATGTATATAATGTATGATTTTACAAATTTTGAACCCTAGATGAGAGAGAGAGAGAGAGATAGAGAGAGAGAGAGAGAGAGAGAGAGAGAGAGAGAGGTGCGCCGTGCATAGAGGCATGCGGCAACCTCCGCTGCTCAAGTAACGAGCCAGTTTGAGAATGTAAGAAGTAGAAAGTACACATATTTTTGTTCAAATGTAACAAGTAAAAGTAAAAAGTCGTCAGGAAAAGAAATACTCAAGTAAAGTACAGATATGTGAAAAATCTACTTAAGTACAGTAACAAAGTATTTCTACTTCGTTACTTCCCACCACTGTCCATAAGTGTTTCAACCAAACCTTATTTTATTGTCTTGTAAACATCACAAAAACATTCATTTGTTTGTAGTATTCTCATAAATGCCCCTTACATTCACATGACCAGTGTCGTACATCCTGTGTCTGACTCTGTCCCTGTGCAGCCATTCGCTCCGACCGCCCCGACCTGGTGGAGCTGCTGCTCCACTGGGGGTCCGTGGTGAACCAGGAGGGTTGCCACGGACGCCGACCCCTCCACGAGGCCTCAAGTCTGGGCAGAGCAGCGCTTGTGACCCTGCTGCTGGACGCCGGAGCCCGGCCGGACCCCCACAGCCACTACAGCCTCACGCCACTGGCTCTGGCGGCTCAGGCCGGACACCTGGAGGTGGTGCAGACGCTGCTGAGGGAAGGTGAGGGGGGGGGGTTTAGAGTTTGGACAGTTGATAAAAGAACTGAGAGGGAGTCTACGTTTGGGACTGTATGAATGAAATAAAGAAAGAAAGGAGACTATAAATAACGGATTGTTATGAATCTGAGTATTGTAGATACAGACAATTAGAAATGGGAACTTCAACCACATTGTTTTACTTCACATTTTAAACTTTCACTACTTCTCTGCCTTATCTGTGATTGTGTCGTTCAAACTTTTCCAGAAAGTATCGACTGTAAATCAAATCAAATACATTTCTCGGTATAATTTTTTACATTCTATTTCTATTTTATTGCACATTTTTTATTTCTATTCAGAATGTATCACTTGAGTGGAAACAATAATGTTTATATGATTTTGAGTCATCACTGTCACACAGAACATGTTTCTGTAGGTCACATGTGTTGTAACGTGCACTGTGTGTGTGTGTGTGTGTGTGTGTGCCTCTGTGTGTGTGTGTGTGTGTGTGTGCCTCTGTGTGTGTGTGTGTGTGTGTGTGCCTCTGTGTGTGTGTGTGTGTGCCTCTGTGTGTGTGTGTGTGCCTCTGTGTGTGTGTGTGTGTGTGTGTGCCTCTGTGTGTGTGTGTGTGTGTGTGTGCCTCTGTGTGTGTGTGTGTGTCTCAGGTGCAGACGTCCTGTCCCAGGCGCAGGACGAAGCGTCCGTCCTGTACGAGGCGGCTGCAGCCGGAGATCCAGCCGTCATCAGTCTGCTGCTGGAACACGGCGCCGACGCCAACGTGGCCAAAAACACGGGTCACATGCCCATCCACCGCCTCGCCCACAGGGGACACCTGCAGTACATGTTCAATTACTAAGTTCTTATTATATATTGATTATCTTTCTTAAAGACAAAGATTCAACATAAAAAACTGCAGCATTAAATAAACGGAGCTGTCAATCAATCCAAATCTACAAGATGATCCACACAAGGGCACCACTTAAGAATAATAGTAAATAAAGTAATTTAGAAATAAACCAAATAATTTAATTGAAATAAAGTAGGGCTGGGCAAGTTAACTTGTTTTAATCGAGTTAACTCAAGTGATGAGTTAACTCGATTGTTTATCCGCCAATTATTTTCTTTTTTCCTGTTCTGCAGCAGTCAGCAACAGACTTTCACAAAATAAAAGCCTGACTTTCACAATAAAACAATAAATAATCAAACCTGAGTGAATGCGAGATAAAATAATTAATCGAGTTAACTCATCACTTGAGTTAACTCGATTGAAACGAGTTAGTTTGCCCAGCCCTAAAATAAAGATAATAAGATAAAAGATTGAAGTAAACAAATTAAAACATTTTAATTAAAAGCTGTGACGCGGCAGATGAAATGAATCAGATGAAGTACAGAGACTTTTAACAGCTGCATTATGGGAGATGCAGAATCCAGTGTTTTGTATTTGATTCATAGCACTAGAATGAATGCATCTGCAATAATTGCAATGTGTATATCTTGTTTACAGTGTGTGTGTGTTTGTGTGTTTGTGTGTTTTCTCTTCAGAGCTTTAAAGCTTCTTATTCCTGTAACGTCAGTGGCAGAGGTGATGGACAGTGGGATCAGTCCTCTACACACAGCGTCTGCAGGAGGACACACACACTGCATCAAGGTGTGTGTGTTTGTGTGTGTTTATTATCATGATCAATGTGAGGTAACACACACTTCAAGCCATCCCAACTCTACCATCTCCCATCAGGCCTTGCTGGATGCAGGTTACGACCCCAACTACATGCTGGACCCCAGTGTTCGCCGTAGCTATGACGACGAGGGGAAGTCGGCGCTCTTCTTCGCCGTCTGCAACAACGACATGGAGTCGGCCCGACTGCTGCTGGAGGCCGGAGCCAAGACCAACCAGGACCCGATCAAATGTCTGCAGGTGTCACACCCCTAACTCTCATGAAACATTACACTTTGATATGATTCTGTTGGTAAAATACTTAATGAACAAGTATAAAATGCAAATGATACAAAATATAGAACAGCTGTCCAATCTCTTAATGGAAATATTTTGGGAAACTGAACTTATTCATTTGTTTTTCTGAAAAGATCAAAACTTATATGTACTTGCTTTGCACGGGAGCGTGGCTATGTTCCCACATTTCTAATATTCATTACAAAATCAGGCCCTATGTTCCTACAGTTCCCACATTTCTACCCCTGCCTGGTAGTTAAGGGTTCACCATTCCGTAGCTGGCGATTTGAAGGAGCTAGCTAGCTTCCAAACTCTCTTGAGCTCAACACCGCTAACCCTAACCCTAATTTTCAGAAAAATCTAGAAATGTGAGAACATCGGAACTAATTTTTCAAAATAAATCTGGGAACAGAGGGCCTAATTTTCAAAATTGTCAGTGAAAAAAAAATCCTTAGAAATGTGGAAACATAGGGCTGACCCCGCTTTGCACATAGGTGGTTGAGGATGTTGTTAGCTTAGCTTAGCATAAAGACTGGATACTGGTATAAACAGCTAGCCTGTCCAAGTTCATAAATATACATGTGACTAAGATTCATGTCTGGAGGAGTCGCTTCCTTTAAGAGTTCCTTCAAACAGCAGCGGATTCTTTGTCAAATCTGAATCTAAAAATACTTAAATGGTCACATCGCTGAATTTTATCATTTGATGACGTTTTGTTCTGGAACTATGAATTATTTTGGAACAACAGTCGGGTGCAGTGTAGTTGCAGCGTCCTGAGGTATAGTTGTCACATTGCGGTTGCCAGGTTTGTCTCCACGGAGTCGGTACAGAAACACACTCTGAGCCCAGTGACCACAACAGGAAACACAGTCGGACCCGGGAGGTTTTTCTGTTTCTGACCCGGTGACTGTGTCCTCCAGGTCGCTCTGCGTCTGGGAAACCACGCCTTGATCCACCTGCTGCTGAGGTTCGGCGCCAACGTGAACTATTACTGCAGAATCAACTCCACCCACTTCCCCTCGGCGCTGCAGTACGCTCTGAAAGACGAGGTGGGGGGGGGGGCATCATCACCGTAACATGTCTTCTGATTCCGATGTGTTAATGTGATCAGACGCACCGGATCTACACTCGTTTAATCAGGCCTGTCTTGTCTGTCTGTGTGCGTCAGGTGGTTCTCCGGATGCTGTGTAACTATGGTTACGACGTGGAGCGCTGCTTCCACTGTCCCTATGGCAACGGCTCCCACATCCCGGAAGATTACGAGGGGTGGAGCAACACGGTGCTCAAAGACACCATGGTAACGAGCTGGTCCGGGGAGGGGTCACACTGTGGAGGTCACAGGGGGGCGGGACCTCAACTCCTTGTATTTGACGAGACATATCTCATAATTTAGTTTCAGTTTTTTTGAGTTTGGCTCCTCTGGCTGTGGTTGACCAATCAGAAGAGAGTGAACCAGCTGGCCAATCAGAGCAGCCGGGGCTTGATAAGAGGGAGGAGCTAAAACCAAGTGTTTGAGACAGAGGCTGAACAGAGGAGCTGCAGCAGTGGACAGTTTGAGGAAAGTGTTTTTTCTGAACATCGGAGCATTTTAACCTTTTAAAGAAATAACAAAAGTTAAATTTATCAACCTGAATATGACGAGAATCGACTTCTTTAAATACAAAATGATTCCTGAGATGTTGTTATTCACCTTTATGACAAATAAATGTGATTGAGTCTTAAAATTTTACAG
Source organism: Limanda limanda (assembly GCF_963576545.1). Taxonomy (NCBI): domain Eukaryota; kingdom Metazoa; phylum Chordata; class Actinopteri; order Pleuronectiformes; family Pleuronectidae; genus Limanda; species Limanda limanda. The sequence goes on from NC_083639.1 coordinate 26,898,165, forward strand.
TTTAACCATAATAAATGACTGTAAAATAAAATGAAAACAAATACAACCAATGAATTAAGGAAATACGCAGCTTCTACATTCAGTGCAAACATGAAAGCACATCCTCTCTGCTGGTCATCATGCCCCCCCCCCTCCTGTACCCTCTGTCTGTACAGTTCTGTGAGCTGATCAACGTCTACTGGCTGAAGGAACTCTCCGGCCACATTGTCGGCGTCCTGCTGGACTACGTGGATCATGTGACCCTGTGCTCCAAGCTGAAGGCAGCAGTGATGGAGCAGCAGGAGTGGCCCCACATCCGCAATCTGCAAGGTGAATCAAATCAAACTTTATTGATCTCTGCCCCAAGGAAGACAAACAAATAAACTCTGTGTCTCTGTCTCTTCTTCTTCTTCCTCCTCCTCCTCTTCCTCCTCCTCCTCAGAAAACGCTCGCTCTCTGCAGCATCTCTGTCGGCTGCAGATCCGTCGCTGCCTCGGTCGTCTTCGCCTCCGAGCTCCTGTCTTCATGAGCTTCCTGACGTTGCCAGGGCGACTAAAGGACTACATCCTGTACCAGGACAACGACCTGTATGGTTGCCAGGGCGACACACCGTGGGGATGCAGGAGTGAGGAAACATCCAAATAAAACGGTGTAAAATATAAAATTATTTCTTCATATGTTTTCCTCATCGTATTTTACAGTTCGAGCAAAAATAAATTAGATTTCTATTAAATCATTTAATTGTATTTTAAGATATCGATATTGTTTATGCCTTTCCCTTTTAGAAATACTGTGTTTTTAATTTTTGAGGAAGCATAAAAGTAAAGAGTCAGGCACACATGTGAACTAAATATTTGATAACTATTTTAATTAAAGAAAATATTTTTTTTATAAGATAAGACAGAAGATAAAGTTTCTTATTATATTATTTTGTTGTGATTAAATTTGTACTTTTACTTTAAAGTAGTAAGAGAAGTTTAATTAGTTTGATTTGTGATGAAACAAGTTTATTTCAGCTTCTGCCGGATGATGTTCAGATTGTTTTAGGACAAATAAGCTTTAAAGATAAAGATTGAAATATTGAATGACTCAGGATTATTATTTTCTGTTTATATTCGACTCACTGATCTGATCTGAACTCTCTGCTTCACACAACAGATGTGGACGATACGGAGCAGAAGGTCAGAAAGATAACACAGAATACATTTAATAACTTCGATGAGGACGTCAGACCTCACTGTCTCCTCTTCCGTCCAAATCCAGAGACTTCCATCATCTGTCTTCACATGAATCTGCATCGTCTGATGAAACGTGAGAAAAAACTCTGGGTCTCATCCATCTCTTTATAAAACCTGGCTTCCTCTGATCAAGATTTAATTTGAACTTGTGACCGACTGCTGTCCAGGCTCTTCCTGTGATCAGGATGATGTCACCACAGAAAGGATTAAACCCTGTTAGCAGAGTTATCAGAGCTCGTACCTCCACCGAAACTCAACAGCTCCCTTAAATTCAATCAGCTGCACTAAATTACATACGCTCATAAAAATCTTTTAAAATGTGAGATCAATGAATTACTCTGGGAACTACGAGAAAATGTGAAAAACAAAATCTCACAATGTGTATGTTTCCAAGACAGATGTTAGTTTTACTAACCAAGAAAACCAAGAAAACATTCACATACAAACTTATTTCTCACACAGATCTGGGTTTGTATTATTACTTAAATTATATATTGTGTATATTTACAAATTTGATAAAAAGGTTAAAGAGCTTGTTTCGTGCCACAAACTTCCCCTGAATATTTTATGTTTTATTTAACAATGGTGTCGTCGCTGTGAGATCTGATATTTTTTTAGTTTGTTACAGGTGAACATTTCATTGATCCGTGAACCAGAGAAAATTAGCTTTTTTTTGGACCAATTTGATTTATAGAAATGTTGCCAATAATTTCATTCTATTGATTAATGGACTATTTGTTGCAGCTCCACTTGGGATGAGAGTTTCTATTTGTGTTTCTGAAATTCACAGACACAGATGAAGTGGGTTGGTATGAAGCATGAAGCAGGCGTAGTTTAAGTTTAAGATTCTTATGTGAGGACAAAGAGGTCTATGACTTCAGTTCCCTCCTTTGTGTTGAGACGTTATTTTCAATAATTAATAATAATAACTACTAATTAAAGTGACTGAGAAGAACCGAGTGTTATTTCACATGAACCTTTTTAACCTCTTTGATATCCGAGGTCTTCACCTGCTGCACAGATCCGACCCGGTCGCTCAGACAGGAAACACAACACGAGCCCAAAAGCTTCTGGAAAGATTTAATCTCACTTACTTCCACTGTTCTAACAAACAGGACAATGTCCGATGCAGAAAATGCTGCTAAATAACTCTGATCAGTCATTGAGGCTAATATCCATGAATAAATATCACGATCTGAGAGGACACGTGGAGCGTCACTGCGTTAGACTCTGTGAGGACTGTAACACGACCGCTGGACGCTGTGCTGGAAAATGACTCAAACAGGAGGACGTAAAACGTGCATGCAGTTCTTTACCAACTCCTTAAATGTGAAGTGAAACAAACCAAAGACTAAAGATGGCGTCTACATCTGCTCTAACACACACGCACACACACTCACACACTTTCAAGATGAGCGCTCCACCAGAGCAGAGGTCTCGGCGAGCAGACTCAGGTCTGGATTTGCTGCTCGAGTTTCTTCATGAAACATCAAATTTTTTTTGGTCTGTCGATGCAGAATCAACGTCAGACTGAGGCCGAGAATTTGCAGCAAATGGAACAGACTTGAGTTAGCTCGAGTAATACTGCTTATACTCGTGACTTTTCACACAGTGTCTTAATTTCTTTACAGTTTATACATTTAGGGGGCGAGACATGTAAAAGACAGAACATTTGCCCCCACATATGGGTAAAGGTACGATAAAAAAATAAATTATCACCTTGATAAACCAAAAATAAAATATTCATATTTGCTCTATTCCAGCTCCTGGGGTTAAGTTCCTGTTCTTGTCCAGCAGGGGGCGGTGCGGCACCACGACCGGCCTCCCTCTGGAACTTGACTGTGATTGGCTGACACCATCTCATCTGACCTATCACATGAGATATAAAACAATAACATCCTCGGCCGACTTTGACCTGAGGATGATTTTCTTTACTTATTCTTTTTTTTTTTGGTGTCGAGCTGAACGATAGTTACATCGTCTAATTATTCATCAGGTTTACTGTTATTAACGATTCTAAGCAAATTATATCACAACTTATTTTTTTGTGCATTTTTTTTAGCACACTTTACATATCAGAAAAATATTCTTGACATTAAATATTCCTGTTATTCCACCATGTCACTCTAGTGCACAGAATAAGGCTTTAACCACTCTACACTTTAAATCATGTCAACAGATCCCATGAAAACCAACAACGATCTTTAAACCTTTCCTGTGGAAACACACGTTAACCTCATGAAATTTAAAGTCGACAAAACAAAACCACCTCAGAGTTCTCAAGCTGTTTCTGGAGCTTTTACATTTCAAGATCCTCACATTTGAAAGATGGAAAGTTCCTTCTTGACTTTAGAATCAACAATTTGATTAAAACATATTTACTAACGACGTTTTGTTCAGAAACGCTGAAGATGCAGGGAAAGATCGAAGACCTTCAAATCTATGCAACAATCCAATACCATGGCTTAATAGTATATTCGATTTTAAAGTATATTAGTTTGACCCAGATAAAACTGCATTGTTCTTTTCCTGTTAATCACTTCTTTTACTGCTTCAAAACAGCAGGAAAGTGTTTTGGAAACATCTCTAATTATCACCACAGAGTCAAACTAACAGCTGATCTAGAGCTTTTCGATCTGAAAGCTCCGGAGCAGCTGCTGAACGGAGGCTGTGGGACGATTATCGTTGGTTTGTGACCCGACACGTTGGAGGATGAACCTCCAGGAGGAGCTCAGGGGCTGAAGTGAAGATCACGAGTCATTTCTGATCATCTCTCTCCCGTCGTCCAGAAAAATAAAAGCATAAAATGCACAAATCTACAATTTTCATTTAAAAATACTTGTCTCGCTTCTTTCTGGATAATATTACAAAACACCAGGAAGTGGGTGCGTTTGCTGGGGACTATTTTCTTTTGTGAGTGTTTCCAGCAGCAGGGTGGTGTGAGGGAACCTGATGGAACATGTCCAATGTAAAAGTGACGTGTTTTGGCACAAAGAAATAAAATCTTTCAGACTTTTACACTGAAACATGTCAATTTGATGAGTTTTCATGGGGTTTGTTGACAGGATATAAAATACAGAATATCACTAGACTGGATTTGGGAAACGGACACTGACACAATAGAGAAGAGGATGATTTTTCACAGGACACCGACTACTTCAAGCCCCGAAAACGGACATATAGCGTTTTTTAAAAATGATCTATACTCTTTCCTTAAAGTCTAACTGCTATGATGCAAACTTGAGTCGCACTTCTCCCTGTGGGCGACGTCGCCCTCTGCACTGCCCGAGAGAAAAAAGGATTCCATCTATCATCGCCATCTATTGCTTTAACAGATGCTTGTGTGTGTGTGTGTGGTTCTGAGTGCGTCATGGAGGTAACGCTGAAAGAGTCCGTTCACCTGTCCGGGTTTGGTTTGTGTAGAGAAAGAGGAGTGAGGAGTAGGCGGGGGGGGTGAAGGGGGTGAGAGGGTGGATTGGGGGCGGGGTTACGTGAGTGTGGGTCAACTTGAGTGGGCGGTCCCTGGGATTCAGCTGATTGGTTGTTTCTCTGCTCCACGGTGCAGCTCCACAGATAAATGTTCCCAGGATGTGTGTGTGTGTGTGTGTGTTTGTGTGTGTGTGTGTGTGTGTGTGTGTGTGTCTGCTGTTGATTGTCTATGTTTGTGAGGACCATGAGGGAACCTCGTCTGGTCCTAAATCCGGTGTTAGGACCTCAGTCGCCCTCATTACTTCCACCAAGAAGGTTTTATGTTTCAGATTTCCATGATTTCCCTGATCGTTGTCAGTGATTGATACAGAGTGTGTGTGTGTGTGTGTGTGTGTGTGTGTGTGTGTGTGTGTGTGTGTGTGTGTGTGTGTGTGTGAGCTTCTTCTGAAAAGGACTCATGCCAGTAATGTTTGGGCTTTAGTTGTTAACTTTATGCTATGTTATGTCAACGAGGGTCCTCACAAGTATAGATGCACAGCCGGTGTGTGTGAGGTGCAGAGGTGCTGTCCCACCTCCTGCCCGTTGCTATAGTTACTACTCTCCTGTAGAATGCCCATGTTTCCATGGTGACGTCCTGGAGAACCCTGTTCCATATTTACAGCCGAGACGTCTCAGCAGCATGACCTAAGCTAACTCATGAAGAGCAGTGTATGAGTGTGAGTGTGTGTTTGTGTGTGTGTGTGTGTGTGGGCGGAGCTACGGCAGGTTGCCGTCCCGCAGGCTCTCCAGGATCCGGACCAGGCTCTCCAGTCCGAACATGTAGCCCCGGTCCGGCCCGTCGTGCACCGCCGTGTCGCCGCGGAAACCCTTAAAGGTGGAGTGGGCGAAGTCGATCATACGAACGTCCACATGGGGGGGCTGCTTCGGGGGGGCGGGAGGAGGGGGCGAGGAAACTGAACTGGGAGCAGAGGACGAGGAGGAGGAGGAGGAGTCTGGACGGGGGTGAGGGGAGGGTGTCGGAGGGGAGAAGGAGTAGCAGTCTGACGTGGTGGGTGGGGCTTGTGGGGGGGGACGAGGGGCCGGGGAGGGCGGAGCAGTTGGTCCGGACCCTTGAGAGGACAGGGACCCCGGGTCTGGTTTCTGGCTCGTGTCCATTTGACGGGGGGTGTCGGGGGCCGGGGGGGCGTGGGGTCCGGGGCCGGGGTCTGTCGGGGGGGTCTTCTGCTGCTGCCAGGCTGGATGCTGCCCAGAGCTGAGGACCCCCGATTCCTGCAGAGAGAATCAAACACAGTGTTGATCAGAATGAATCTAATAAAACATCGTCGCTGTCCCACAGCCGGAGAAACAACGGTTATGTTTTTATTATACCTGCAATACCTGATGGAGCCTGTAGAGGGCAGCAGAAACACAACACTGACACAACATCCCCACCAAGGAGGAAACGATTTCACCTTCATCCTATTGTTTGTTTGTTTGTTAACATTGTAGTATATTTAACTGAGAGATCTTTTGAACATGGTTATAAAACATAGTGACGTTAATATCCTCAGGGCTTTGATTCTATTGCCCAGACTTTTAAATACTATTCCAGATGTGTTCTGTTAAGTTTCCTCCCTTCTCTAAACTATCTTTGATTATGGATTATGTAAATCTTAGGTACAACGCATGGCCAAATGTAATCAGAAACCCTGTTGTGTGATGTCATGCTATCTCTAGTTTTGGGGTCCCACCCCCCCTATAAGACTCCTTGTCTTGCAGAGGCAAGGCAGATTTTCACCATTTGGCTGTGTGATGTCTCCGAGTCTCTAGAGCTCGTCCTGACTCCTGACCGGTGAACTTCTTGTAATAAATAGGGTTGCAAAGGGGTGGACAGTTTCCGGTAAATTTCCGGAAACTTTCCGGAAACTTTCCATGGGAAGTTTAGCTCGGGAATTTTGAAAAAAAAAAAAAATACGCAAATTAAACGCTGAGCAATAAAAACATCATTCAAAACTCTATTTTAAAGATGTATGGAACGTTGAGTTTCAACCCTCCACTGTGCATTCTTCCATCACATGCACAGATAACTCCCAGCATCCTTCACTCTACAGCAGGGCTACTGAGGCCTGCTGTAGTGTGAAGGACTAGTCAGGTAAGTTTCAATGATATTACTGGGGAAAATATATTAGCATGCTGATTGCGGATTGTTCATCTGTTCATCTAGCCTATTTCCATTCATTTATCCATCAATTGTAAAATATGTTTACAGACGAGTCCAATTGTTTGGCTAACTATTTATATCTCTGGCATTGCATTAGTGTTTTTTTACAAACTTTTTTCTCATCTTATTCTACAGAACAATGCCACGTGCACTCTCTCATGTGTGGAGACATTTCACCCCATCCAATGTAGAAGGAAAGGCTGTGTACATTTGCAAATACTGTGCAAAGTTTCCTCAGGGCTCAAATCAGCCTATGACACAACAAAATGTTTATGTTTATGTCTGTATATGAAAAGGTAAATACAGTTAGTATAAATTACCCACAACATTTCCAGTTTATTCCCGTTAATTCCCATGGAAAGTTTCCCACTTTGAATATTCCCGGAATTTTGCAACCCTAGTAATAAACATTACTGCGGTCTCCTCTCTTCAAACACCGACTTCGACAAGACACTGCGGCTTGAAAGCCACGACAACATTTATATCATCGAATGTCTGATGAACAACTTATTACAATGCATTGATTTATTGACAGAAAAACACGTTTCCCACAGGGTCATCTTTGTATTATTCTATAATTTTGCTCTCAACATATTCCAGGAAAAGACAAAAATCCGTCTCTCAAGTTCAGTGGACGACGGCGTCCAGTCTTCACAGCTGCAGTTATATATCAACTCTTGTTTTGATGTTAGTCCAGGCAAAGTAGCGTTTTACGACAGACTAATTGTAAAATAATTTTTTTCAGCATAGATCATTTGTATGAGGTGTCCAGAACAACATACTAAAAGTCCTAAGAAATCCTAGTTGAGGAAATATGTTTAATTCTCATCAATGTGTGCCAATAAGGCCCGGCAACAATACACCCCAAAAAGACTATTTTTTTCCTTTACTCCAATCAAAATAAAACTTTACACAATGAAAGTAACCATGAAACGTAACATTTTTTGTATTACAAGTTTCTTTTGAAATGAATTTGACAAGCACATGAGCTCCACACTTATTGAATATGTCCTAATTTGAATAGGCAAACACCATTCATATGTATTACAAATACATACATAAATTCATTTTCAAAGAAACTTGTAATACAAAAAATGTTACGTTTCATGGCTACTTTCATTGTGTAAAGTTTCATTTTGATAGGAGTAAAGGAAAAAAATTGTCTTTTTGGGGTGTATTGTTGCCTTATTGGCACACATTGATGAGAATTAAACATATTTCCTCAACTTGGATTTCTTAGGACTTTTAGTATGTTGTTCTGGACACCTCATAGAAATAATCTATGCTGAAAAAAATTCTTTTACAATTACTTCTATTTTTGGCTCCAAAATGGGCTACTTTGCCTGGACTATGTTGATCCTCGGCGGTGACAGCGACTTCCTTCCTCATATTAAGCAACACGATGTTTCCTCACTGATAGTTTGACATTTCAGGCTCTCAGGGCACAACATAGATTTTCACAGTATTACTGGATTTTTGATGATGGAAATAGGAAAATAACATTTTATAATGTTTTGGTAAAAACTAGGAATTGGAAACTGGATCAATATATAACCAAGTGTTGTTGTGCTGAATCAAACTGCTGCAGAGGTCACCTTGTGGATCTGGCCTCTGGACAGTTTCTGCCCGGTCGCTAATCCTGCCTCAGTTTCAGTTTTTTTGTGGAATGTAAACAAACATTAATCTGGGCTTCATCTCTCACCTCCATGCTGTACATTCATGGTGGCACATGCAGACACAGCAGCTTCTCACACATTGCACTGAACCTGCATGAAATAAGGAACTGCTGAATTTTGGTTTTAATAGAAGATGAGGCTAAAAATCTACAAACTGCACAGCTGTTAGTGTGAGAAAATGATCCAGAACAAGTCATGTAACATAAGAGATGTTTACTGAAGAATAGTTCTTCTTAAATAGGGAGTTCAGTTTGACACATGGATATTACACCGTCAGACTCACCTTTCCCTCGTAGATGATGAGCAGTGAAGACGAGTAGAAGCGGTAGGAGGCCTGGCTCTCTAGCACCGCCTTCAGGCTGCGCAGCTTGTTCAGGATTGGCTCAAAGAGGTCCTGCCTCAGGCCCTTCCCGTTGTGCATGTACTGGTAGAGCGCCTGGCGGAAGCCTTCGATCGACAGGCCGCGGCCGTAGTACTTGTTCCTGCAGAGGTAGTGACCGGTGTTGAGCTGGTACACCTGCACACACAGATGGAGAATCTTTAAAACACATGACAATCAGATCCCACTTCTCAAACTGTGTCCATTGTGTGTGTACCTGCAACAAGAGTCATCTCTGTCTTTACTACCACAACGGAAATGGCGAATCACATGACCATCACATGACACTGGGAGTGCACATGCCGATGTAAACAGGAAGCAGTCGACACGGCAGCTGGTTGCTTAGTTGCAGAACATTTTAAAAACGAGAAACAGCACTTGAGAAAAAGTAAGAGCAGGAATTTCCTGTTTTGGACGAATGAAATGTTCCGTTCACCTCTGAGAGTGAAATCATGATCGATGGGACGGGATCAGGAAGCGAGCGTGGGCGTTGACATCATATTTTTTAAATGTCTCAGTTTCTGCCCGACAGTTTTCAAAATAAAATTGGGCTCTTCATTTTAGGGGCTTGGAAACCTCCAGAGGTGTGTGGACAGCAGGCGTGAATGATTTAAATACTAAACCCTTGGATGTAACCTAAGAGTTGCAGATGAGCCAGTACAACTATAAGAAGTATAACTAGAAACTAAAATCTGTGTGTTTTTCACTCTTTTCTTAGGTTAAATACTTCTGGATTTTTCTCATATAATGTGGTATCAAATGTTATTTTTGGTTTTCACTTGGAGTACTTTAATAAAGCCGGATCTCCATCCTGGTGGAGCAGAGCCAGGGCTCCATTGTTTACACCAGGGAGAAGCTGATGAGCCTCTGGCAGAGAGACATGACCGGAGAGAGAGACATGAAGCCCCCCCCCCCAAGGAGCTGAGGAGGAAATACCGGAGCTGCAGAGCTGGGAGGAGACGATGGCCAAGGAAGAGGACACAGTGGCCGTATCTTCCCTCTATTGTTATGGGGAACATTAGATCACTGGGCGAATAAAACGGACGAGTTAGCATCACTCACAAGGAGAGAGAGTGTTTTTCCTGAGTGTTCTGTTGTGTGCTTCACGGAGACACGGCTTCATGAAAACATACCGGACTCTATCGTGAGTTTAGACGTCCTTAGTCAGTTACAAGAGTAGCAGGCCCAGCGGCTCAATATAATGTTTGTGTATAACATATTTCAACTTAAATATCAAGTGGGGATTAATAAAGTCTTCTTCCGGTTTGTCCTGTGGAGAAGTTGTGGTTTTACCTGCATGCCGCACACTCGGACCCCCAGCGTGGCTGAAGTGCTCTGTTCACATTTCTTCATCTGCCGGGCGGCCTTCTCCTCGGAGGCATCGTCCCCGTGCTGCCTGGTGCCCATCTTCAGGTCCAGGATGCAGGGGTAAGAGAAATGATGAACCACGTTCTCCAACAATAGAAACTCTGGTTATGACACTTAAGTTAAGGAGCTAATTGCTCTTTGATGTCCGATACGTCCCTTTATATTTTTTTTACCCAATCTGGAGTTTTTTGGGGGGAATAGAGGAAAGATGCAAATATAACAGCTTACTGTGAAAGAAAAGCAAGTTTTGGGTTAAGTTGAATTGAACCGAATGTATTGAATAGTTTTAAACACTAAATATTGTTTGTTAAAACCAAAATGACAGCTGCCTTGTGGAATCTGTTTGACTCTAATCCCATCCTGAGCTGTGGACATTGTGTGTGTTGCTCATTCACTTTCCTCAGCTGTTTCCCCGGCAGCAGCAGCTGCTCCCTTTGAAGCTGAAGATGAAACCGCCACCTTTAACCCGATAACCTCAGTCTCCTCCAACCCTCACTTTCATTCCAACCTACTTCCTCACAGCCTCACTCTTATTCACAGAGGCTACAGTTTCCTCTTATTCTACCGGTGACTCTCAGATCGGTTGTTATGAAAGCTCTGGAAATCCAGTGGCTGGTGAGCATCAGCGTGAGATGTGAGCGGCTAATGGAGGATACTGAAGAGCTTGCGGTCCTTGGACTCAGACCTCATGCGGCTGAGCTGCTGCTTGTGACAGCGGAGGCTCCAGGGGTTATGGCTGATCTTCTCTGATGACAAACCACTGTTCCAGTCCAACATCTGGAAGGGAACGTCGGAGTGGATCTTGGGGTCGAGCCGGGGACTCTTCAGCTCGGCAAGACTGCAGGAGGAGGAGGAGGAGGAGAGGATCGTTAACACTGAAGAGTTCACACAAGGGGATTCTCACATCAAACTGTTGAATCTACAAAGGACATAAATTATTCACATCAGTTTGACCGAGTTTATCAAACAGACAGTTTACTGAATGTATAGATGTGAGCTTCTCAACTCAAGAAATATCCTTAAAATGTCAGAAAATTGTGGAAAAGTTAATAAATGTCCTTAGTTTACAGTGAAATAAAACAGGAAATCAGTTGCCTCCAAAGTTTGCTAACACACAATCTCTTTAATTTTGATGACCTTACTTTTCAGAGGTGTCGGTGTCATGTGACTCCCTCCGGTCAGACCGCTCATCCTTGTGTTCCGAAACAGAGGAGGAGGAGCGGTGGAGACTGCGGCGGGAGTGTTTCCTCCTCGGCTGCTCCCTCTCGGGGGGTTCACGCTCCTCGTGGTCACCGGCCCCCCCCTCCATGTTGCTCTCCACGTAGGGGTACGCCACCAGGTTGATGTAGCCGTCAGAGTCGCCTTCGAAACAAACCAGCACCATGCCTGCCGGGACGGAGGGGAACACAGACAGAAAATAACAGATAACATGTTTATTTAACTGTCCGTCCCACAACAGATTGTGAGACAACTTGCGTAATGTTTGTTCCTTCTGAAGTTCGGCAGAAATAAAGTTTAGAGGAAGTAACAAGTGGCTGCATATTGTCATATAATGCTCATACGTAGCTGGATTGTAGCATCTTGTATTGCCAGTCCCAGGTCTGGGCATTAATATGTTTAACAATAGCATAGATACAAGTGGACTCAGGTCACACGGTGAATCATCATAATGCAGTTTGATATCTGGAGACTGAATATAAAGATGGACGACGTGACTGCTCCCAAAAGTGAAGGAGAAGCTGCTGCCAGAGTTGCTTTTTTCCATCTTTATCAGTCTGCTGATCATTTTTGAATAAAGTGCAATTATCCTCAGATCTTACCAGTCCAAGTTTTTACAAACCCCTGGTCCCTTTCATATCAGATCAGCCTCTTTTAGATAAACATTAAACTCATGAAACTTTGGCTCATGCAGCTGCAGATCCCGACTTCCTGCTCGGAGAAGTTAAAGACTGCAACTCATCCGAATTCAGCTGCATGTGTTAGAACCAGGATAATAATCACATCGGTTGCGTCTCTTGAATCCTCCGCTGTGTAACAGTTATCTTTCAGAATTCAATTTAAGATCCACTTACTGGCTCGCCATGGTTCTACAGTATCTGATTTCTGTTTGTTTATAAACCCAGCAGATCTGTCGGGTCAAATTCTTCTCCTCCAAATCTTAACTCAGGAGTCAGATATCAAACAGAGTCAAAATGTTTCTGGCTGAAACAACCTTGACGGGTTCAGAAAGTCCTGGTCAGGCAGCTGTTTGTCTGTCTCTTGTTATTAAACCAGTGGGACAATGGTAGTAGGGCAAAGATCCAGGGTTAAATATAGACTCCTTATAGTCTCATGGTGTCAGGGCACTGGAACCAACAGCACCAGCAGGTTGGACTGGTGAGAAAACAGATCAGTGGGAACAAATCCACCAGGTCTCATGTAAAGAAGCTCACTGACTTTGCAAGGTGGGAAGTATTTGTAAGTCAATGATTCATTCAGACTGATTCATCATTAAGTCAATAATATGTCAGTAAATAGTAAGAATGCCGACCATAATTAGTGGAAACTAATATCAGCATGTACAGTGCAAAGCTCTGTGAAACAATAACCTGGAACAGAGCCATCACTAATCTGTTGCATGGGTCCTGTCTAGGGTTGCAAAGGGGTGGAAAGTTTCCGGTAAATTTCCGGAAACTTTCCGGAAACTTTCCATGGGAAGTTTAGCTGGGGAATTTTGGGAATTTTGAAAAATAATACGCAAATTAAACGCTGAGCAATAAAAACATCGTTCAAAACTCTATTTTAAAGATGTATGGAATGCAGCAAACACTGCACGTTGAGTTTCAACCCTCCACTGTGCATTCTTCCATCACATGCACAGATAACTCCCAGCATCCTTCACACTTCAGCACTATGTAGACCTGCTGTAGTGTGCAGGATTAGTCAGGTAAGTTTCGATGATATTACTGGGGAAAATATATTAGCATGCTGATTGAGGATTGTTCATCTGTTCATCTAGCCTATTTCCATTCATTTATCCATCAATTATAAAATATGTTTACAGACGATTCTGTTTTTAAAACTTTTTTCTCATCTTATTCTACAGAACAATGCCACGTGCATCATCTCATGTGTGGAGACATTTCACCTCATCCAATGTAGAAGGAAAGGCTGTGTACATTTACAAATACTGTGCAAAGACCTATGTTAAGAATGACACAACGATGCAGAAGCATATAGTCAAGTGCCCAAAGTTTCCTCAGGGCTCAAATCAGCCTATAACACAACAAAATGTTTATATTTATGTCTGTATATGACAAGGTAAATACAGTTAGTAAAAATTACCCACAACGTTTCCCGTATATTCCCGTTAATTCCCGTTAATTCCAATGGAAAGTTTCCAACTTTATATATTCCCGGAATTTTGCAACCCTACTTGTAAGTCAAGGAGTCATTCAGACTGATTCATCATTAAGTCAATAATATGTCAGTAAATAGTAAGAATGCCGACCATAATTTGTGGAAACTAATATCAGCATGTACAGTGCAAAGCTCTGTGAAGCTGCACTCAGGCACCGAGATGCTTTGAGTTAAATTCTAATGTCCACATGCTCATGATATGTTTAGTCAGTGTCAGGAAACAATAACCTGGAACAGAGCCATCACTAATGTGTTGCATGGGTCCTGTCCTCCATTTAAATCTTTCATTATCTGCGTCATTATCTCCTCTCTTACACAATTCGCCAAAACTTTAAATAGGTTGCATACATGGAGGAGTTGTGTGTGTGTTTGAGTGAGTGTGTACAGTGACTGTCAAAGTGTGTTTGGTCTGTTACTACAGCAAAGGAAAGTAGAAGCAGCTCCAGTATGTGCCTGGTGATGAAGAGCAGAGCAGCTCGACCACTCTAATGCCATTAAACATCCGTTCTTCCTTCCCTCTGTCCGTCTGGTTTTTAAGAGTAGTTAGAGATTTGTTTGACTAACCAGGCAGCCGGAGGAGGACTGAGGTTCCGTGAAAGCAACACAAGATCAGAATCGAAGGCCGAGCTAAAAATGTGAATCTACTATTACCTCACCAAATGTCTGAGTCAAATGTCATCAAAATGAAGAAGTTACATCTTTGCAAACCTCAACGAGAGGCAAGTGCATTGGAGCTGAAGTTGAATTATAACGTACACACAACTAGTTTAGTTACTATTTTCAACATTTCCGTCAAAATGATTTGTCCTGGCAGTGAGAGCGTGTACACGAGTCACTTCTATTCAAACAGTCACAGAACGCTGACCTGCTAGTTATGAGATTGACAGCAGAGGACGAGCCTCGGGGTCAGTTTCTACAATTTGAATCCACAATAACAGATTTCTGGCTACTTAGAGGCAGCAGAACCAATTTGTGATTCTGAGTTGTGTCCACCTGATGTTTGTGAGTCCAGTATTCAGTCTCTTTTTGCTCCTGCGTGGGAAACATCTGGTTCTTCAGAGTCCATTCACTCCACTTTGTAAACCACACAGAAGAGATTTGTTTCGTTTTTATCTTCTTTTATTATTTTAACACCAGTCAAAACACAAACAGGCCCATCTGATGATAGAGCTGAGGGGAAAAGTTCACCAACACATCCAGCTTCCTCGTCTCCACTGGTACTAAACAACAACAACAACAACAACAACAACATCACGGTTTGTACTGACCTTTATACTCAGGTGTGAACTCCTTCATCTCTGGAGGCAGAGACTCGTAGAATCGCTGCTCTCTGCTGATCAGAGGTTTACACACTGTGTGGTCATCGTAACGCATCATACTGGTGTGACCCCCCACCTACACACACACACACAAAAGTAAAAATGATGATGACGTCACCATGGGGCTCTCTCTTTATTACAACTTTTCTATAAACACACAGAACTCTCTCACCTGGTGTATGAAGGGCTCCAGTGGAACGCCTCCTGGTCGCAGTCGAAGTGAAGCCCCGCCCCCCTGTCCCGCCCCCTGTAGCTTGTTGTCCATGTTGTTGGTGTGAGGGAGGCACATGGCTCCTGGCAGACGCACTGCGCCTCCTCCTGCAGACAAGAGGAAGGAGTTAACAAGGAGGTGCAGAGTTCTGCTCCGGCCGCTGCTCCCACTGTGGCTGGGTTTCATTTCAAATGTTAGTGCTCCTGTCCTGGGATTTATCCAAAGAAAATGTCAAATGGTTTAAACCTGGGGTCCGCGGCCCCCTGGTGGTCCGTGACGGCATTGCAGGGGGCCCGCGAAATTCGCTTTGATATTTCAACACATTACCAGAGAACTCTTGAATAAGGTGTTGGTGATCATGAGGTTAAACTTGAGTAGGCCTCAATTGTTTGTGTGATGTTGTATGATTATCACTTGTGACATATTCTGCATTACTTTGTCATCTCCCCTCTTCAGTTGTAGCCCCAGTTTATGTTGATTGTCATGGATCACCGTTACTTTAACGTTCAACATGTCGGCTACATGTCTGTACATTTAAGTCATGAACGTTATATATTGATGTACATATGGTTCTGAGATGCAGGACAACTACAAACTGCATTTTTGATTTTGTTTTCAATTCTCAAGCACTGAAAATCAACTGTTTTGGTTGTTTTTTCCTAAGATTTTTATAGATTTGTTTGAGGTTTTTAAATAAAAACAACATGGAAAACCAAATGTTAAAACTTCTTTCTATCCACACTAGGGTTGCAAAGGGGTGGACAGTTTCCAGTAAATTTCCGGAAACTTTCCGGAAACTTTCCATGGGAAGTTTAGCTCGGGAATTTTGAAAAAAAATAAATACGCAAATTAAACGCTGAGCAATAAAAACATCATTCAAAACTCCATCACATGCACAGATAATTCCCAGCATCCTTCACTCTACAGCAGGGCTATTGAGGCCTGCTGTAGAGTGCAGGACTAGTCAGGTAAGTTTCAATGATATTACTGGAGAAAATATATTAGCATGCTGATTGAGGATTGTTCATCTGTTCATCTAGCCTATTTCTATTCATTTATCCATCAATTGTAAAATATGTTTACAGACGATTCCAATTGTTTGGCTAACTATTTATATCTCTGGCATTGCATTAGTGTTTTTTTACAAACTTTTTTCTCATCTTATTCTACAGAACAATGCCACGTGCACTATCTCATGTGTGGAGACATTTCACCCCATCCAATGTAGAAGGAAAGGCTGTGTACATTTGCAAATACTGTGCAAAGACCTATGTTAAGAATGACACAACGATGCAGAAGCATATAGTCAAGTGCCCAAAGTTTCCTCAGGGATCAAATCAGCCTATGACACAACAAAATGTTTATATTCATGTCTGTATATGACAAGGTAAATACAGTTAGTATAAATTACCCACAACATTTCCAGTTTATTCCCGTATATTCCCGTATATTCCCATGGAAAGTTTCCAACTTTGAATATTCCCGGAATTTTGCAACCCTAATCCACACACACACACACACACACACACACACACACACACACACACACACACACACACACACACACACACACACACACACACACACACACACACACACACACACACACACACACACACACACACACACACACACACACACACACACACACAGGCACAGGCACAGGCACAGGCACGCGGGCCGAGGATTACTTTCTAGTCAGAATGGTGGTCCCTGGGACAAAACCAGTTGAAAACCACTGGTTTAAACAACCAGTCAAAGGGAATAATGTTCCTCTCAAGTGTTGTGGCAGCTACATCTTCACAACTCTTTTCTGTTTTGGTGCTGACAAGGGAAACACTGAATTGATTGTCACATTACCGGAGTCATACATCCGGAGGGTTCCGGTCTTACCCTGGGCATGGGCTCTGTTGTGTAGTGACGGGGACGGGGGGGCACAGGGCACCACGGGCTGCTGGGAGCGCACGCCGGCCCCGGGGGGAGGCGGCGCCAGACCGAAAAACCACCTCGCAAAACCTCCAATCAGAGTGCTCCAATCCACCGCCGGCAGCACGGAGACCCAATCCCGGCAGGGGGTGTGTGGGTGGGCCGGGGCCGGGGGGGGGGCAGAGATGGGGAGCGGGCAGCAGCAGCAGCGTGTCAATTAGGCAAGGTCACCACTTCCTGCAGAGAGAGGAAGAACAAATTGTTAAATGTGGCCACAGTGAAAGTGCTGTGAAGCCAAAACTATGAACGTTGCCTTACACAACAAACACACAAACACACACAGACACACACACTTTCTCCTTGGACCTTCAATGTCCTGCTGATGATGTGAAACTCCATTTTTATTTTAAAACACCACCAGCACCCGGAGTACAAATTTTTTTTCCATGATTGATTTTTCAATGAGCATTCAGAAACACATTTACACAAATACAGGATGAGATCAAAGCTCGTCTGTTGCTGACACACATCAAAATTAAAAAATACAAAGATTAGCATTTTTTAAAAATGACACTGGTGACGAAAAAAATAGAGGACGACATCAGATTTTTTTTCCAAATTAACACATCAAACTGCCTGAGATGTAAAAAAGCTCATGAATTTATTTTAGTGAACATGTTTATTTTTATAGGCGTGAATAATTCAACATATACCGGAGATGATGGTGTTTTCTAATCTTCCCATTTAAAATCAACTGAAGGTTCCTGAAATAATATGATCTGATTTTATAATTAATTTGATATTATACTGCTCTCATTGAGTCATCACTGTAATGTAAATTAGGGAAGATCTGCATGAAAATGTTGTTTTCAGTGCTAACAAACGCAGATTTATTTCTGCGATTTGAGCGGTTTTAAAAATTGGTGCAACAGAGACAACAACTGAATTGAATTCACAGTGTTGTGTCCAGGTGGATCAGGACCCATAGTAGACACACAGTCACAAGTATGTGGACACCTGTCATCTTATTTTAGTATAATTTGGCATAATTTCCTTCCCCCAACATGACTCATCACTGCCTGAAGACGAGACAAGACAAGATGGCATGGAAGAGGAGAGGAAGACGGGAAGAACTGAGGGAACAAAGAAGAAGAGGAGGATTGGAGGAGAGAAGCAGGCCTGCTAATGATGTCACAGCCTGCTTGTGTGTGTGTGTGTGTCTGTGTGTGTGTGTGAGTGAGGCCATCATCTGGACAATGTCAAGATTGTAGCGATTCACGACAGATGATATCAAGATGTGAGCTAAAAATAAACAGTAAACAGCCTCAGTAAATAAGAGCTCAGACACTGAGACATTTGTCAAAAACATGTCAACAAGTATTTCCCTATTTTCCTCAAGAGAGCAAGCTCTGTTGATCAGGAGAGAAATACAGGAACTAAAACGGTGAAGTAAAATATAATCTTTTACATTCTGTTTGAAAAAGCAGGTGTAAGTTTCTAATACACATAGAAATACCTAGAAAACTTAGTGATTTACTGGGAAGGGCCCAGACAGACAGTAGTGTGCACAGCTAATACCTCAGTAATGGTCTAATGCTGTGTTCTCCTTCAATGATTTAGTTTGTCATCAACAACACACCTAGGAGTTTCACGTTTTACTTCCTTCCTGTGTTATTATAAGACGACTCAAACAAATCAGGTCATTTGTGAAAACACGTTTATGACATTAACTTTGTAATTCAAAAGAGTGAATAAAACGTTTTATGGATTAGGACACAAAACAAGTGTCTGGTGGGAAATTACGAGGGGCATTTTTTTTCACATTTTACAGATAAATCAATAATGAGAATAAAAACTACTTGTAGCAATAGTTAGTTATTTGAATGCAATCTGTTCTGCAAGGAAAACATTGACTCTGCCCCTGAAACTGCTGCATATTAAAAGACTTCAATCCACGAGAACACGGACGCACTGCAGCCGTTTGTTGACAGTAAAAACAAAACAAAACCTTGTTGTTAACAGTAAGAACTTGTTTCTCATCGCCATGATAAACCTTGTTAGTCATGAACATCGTCAAAAACACTGTGCACGTCTGTTCCCTGTCAAGTATCAATTTCAAGTATTTAGTAATAGCAGCGGTGCACCACAGGAAGGCTTCTGTTGTGACCACATCACTGAGGTCAGCATCTGCTTGACTTGCAGGGGAGAGATGGAAGAAGAAGAGAAACAAACTTACTGCTGACGTGAGAAGTTGACCAGAAACTTCCAACATGTCATGAAGGTGAAAATGTCAAAAAATGACTTGAACTACACTGATCCTGTAACACCACACTGGAGCCTCATCTCGACTGCTCACTGCACGGTGCATATATATTTAACCAGGATGGAAATTCAACATCCAACACTCTGATCCCAAGTCACGATACAACACACACACACACAAACACACACACAGTCAACAGAGCTCACAGAGTTTCCCATGAGCAATGAATTCTAAAGTTAGCAGCAAACAGTAAACATCAGGCCACATGTGTTATGTTCTGAGATCAGTGAAATCGGCGTGATGATCCCCTGACCCACAACACTTCTCTACACAACAACACACACTCTGTGACATCAGAAGGGTATTACATAAACTTTAAATGTATTTATAAATGAAGATCGCATGCAAAATGGAAATGTATTCATTTTATTCATCGTTGAATTTTAATTGTTGTACTGTATCAAATAACGCTGTTAAACCCCCTAAAGCTTCCATGTTAGAAATCAGTATTTGGTGATATAAGGGAAGAACAACTTTTTAAAACTTTAGGGTTTTTTTCCCCGAGTTAACAATTTCCACTATTGATACATCAGCGATCTGATCACATCTTTTCTTCATACTTTCTTCTGTAAATAAAAGTGTTCATATTGACAAACATGAATGCTGACACCAGTATTCATGGGAGTCTCATATCTGCCATTTGATAAATAAGAGTCTACTTTAATGCAACAAGAACCAAGACCTGAGGTGTGTGTATTCTGAGGACTGGACATGTGACTTTGAAATTATGCAAAACGGGAAGATGCGTTTGTGTTTAGGTTTCAGATATATTCCCTCAGAGGTAAGTCCGGGGGGATTCAGTGAAGAGCAGGTGTTCATGCGGACCCTGTTAGTAGCTCATGTTGTCGTCGATGGCTCTTGGCACACAGACAACAGGTGTGTGTTTCTGAAAGGCAGCGCCCTCTGTGCAGTGTGATGATCAGGCTGGGAATAGGCTGGTGGAGGGCAGACTCAAGGACAACTCCTCTCTCCCTCCTCTTGTTTCCTTCATCCCACTCCTCAAATCCCCCCTTACCTCACATCCCTTCTCCTACAGCTGGGCAGTATTTAAAGAGTCGTATTAATTCTTGATATCAACAGATGTACTGTTACCTATCTATACATCTTTCTTTGTGTGTAATCAAATTTGGTTGTTCAACCTTCACAGTTTCAAAACCAATATATTATATTCTACATCCAAACAAAGCAGTAGAATCCAATGTCCCATCATTAGTACTTTTAAGGCTGCGTGAGCACGTCTGGCTTTTTCTGCTTTCTCTCAATCAGGTTGTTTTCTAGCCTTTGTGTTAATGCTGTCTACTGTCATGTTGCTGCTACGCCTGCAATTACTTTCAATGTCGACTGACAGGAAATAAACAAAAAAAAATAAAAAGTTTTTCCTACAGCCCAGAGTAATCCCTTCAAGATGCTTGTTTGTATAACCAATAGACAGACACCAGGGTTCTGTTGCATAAGGCAAAGAAAAGGAGAAAATCCTTGATTTATTTTCAGTTAATGATTCGATTACTTGTTGCAGTACCTTGGTTTTTTAAATCAGTTAAAATAGAAAGATGTTATGAAGTGAATGGACACCTCCACCACCTCCTGCAGCGCAAACACAACTGATGACACAACTTAATTCAACACAACGTTTACTTTGAATCAAAGCAGAGTTTCCCCATCGTCCGTGTGGAGGAGGCGATTCCACGTTCAAAACAAACACACTGCTCACAACAAACAGATCTCTAATCAGCGCCCTGTGTTCTGCCAGGTTCGATGAATGGCCCGAGCATTCAGCCAATCAGCTGAGAGCATCTGTGTGAACATAGCTTACATCATCATCATCCACCACCGGGACAAAGCTGTGGGCTCACTGCAGCTCTACGATGCTGACAGACTGATTAAGAAGCTATTTCTGACTTACTGATCATCTGCGTGTTTGTGAATGTGTGAGAGGAAATCCTTCCGTCCTTCAAGTCCAGAGACAGAGACAATCAAGGACTTCCCGGACATGTTAGCGTAGAAGTGAGAAGTTTAGCAGCAAGTTGCATCTGATCTTCTGGCATAATTGAGACTTTGAAGAACAGCTGTAATTCACACACAACATCGTCAGCCTTGTAATCATTTCAGTCAGTTTGAACCTAAAGGTCAAACATATGCTGTTTCTAGCTTTTTAAAATGTAAAGGTTTGCGGCTGCTTTGCTTTGTCAAAAACACGACAGCACAGTGAGTGAACAAATTCATGTTTTAAAGTAAACTCCATCACCTGTTGTTTGCCGTAATTTTGTAAAAGCACTTCAATAAAGACAAAAAGATATCTGTAAAACCATATCAACACTTTAATTGACCTCAACATTTTGAAAACCTGTCTTGGTGGCTTCTAAATTTAGAAATCCCAGCCTGGAGCTGTTCCAGTCACACAAATTCAATTTCCTAGACAAATCCACAAACTCAAGGACAAGGGCCAGGACATCGTCTTCATCATCTTCATCATCATCCACACCCGCATCATCATTCACAACTTGACCCTCATCATCATCTCTTACCTCAGCAGCTGGTGTTTACATGATGAGTGGTTGCATTAGTGAAGCAAAGCATAACCACGCTGAACGGTGGTAAATAGGGGCTGGAGGTTGCTACTGCTGACATGAGCTGTTACTACAAGTTTCAAGAAGGATCCAAGAGACACGGAGGGAAACACAGAGTCGAGTGTAAGTGTAAATAAAAAAGGGAGGTAATGAGGAGGAGGGAGGGCGGGAGGGAGGAAAATCATCTGCAGATTAGTTTTGTTTTTGTGAAAAATTGGCATCATTTCCCAGAACTAGAAGCGATAATAAACATTCATAAATATTAAGTTTATAACGATTTTTCACATTTAAATCCACGATTTTGCCGTATTTTTTACTTGATTACGTATTAGGAGTCCCTTGAGTTATTGACGTATAATTGCAGCTGTAGAACGGAGATAACCAAGGGACAGAGGAGGAAAGGAAATAGCTATCTAGAAAAGTATGAGTGAATGATCAAGACAAGGAAGCAGGGGAGGAGGTGAGGAAACGTGGGAAGAAGAGAGATCCAGCTCTTTCTCTGCACAACGCAGATGCAGCCCTGTGGGAGATGAACCCCAAACACATCTGTCTGTCCCAAGAATCACAAACTACTACAGGGAAAAACGCAAAAACACTGACACACACACAGATGCTGCCAGGATGCCCAGACAGAACTCAACAGCTGCAGAGGGACACACACAGGGGAGAACACTTTGTCCTATCAACAATCGGGGTGAGACTTCAGCTCGGATCAGTCAAAACAACCACCAGGACCACACATGTCTCCCATCTGGGCTCCTCTCTCTCTAAAAGAGACCCTAAAGTCTCCACAGCAACCAGAACTCACAACACGCCAGTCAGCTCATTACACTTTCACATCAGGTCAAAGGGCATTTATAGAGTTTGAAGATTTCGGTCCAAACCATTGGATTAGAATAAGAAGTTTATTGGGACAGAAGGAAATTGAAGAGAATTCTGTCTCAATCTAGGACCCAGTCTACGCAGTGGACGCCATGGCCGTACCAGGATGAGACGGTCTGGTCTTCCTATTGCATCACCAGCTTGTCCTGCCCTTACAGCGGTCGCCTAGCAACAAAGCTACGGACGAAAACTTTCTTTGGTTGATTAAAAGCGTTAAAAAGACGTGTTCCGTTAGCTGTTTGGTTGAGCACTAGCATTCCCAAAATAAATTCTTCTGACGATTTTGCGTTGCTTTTTGCCGCCATTAGCTCTTTAAAAAACAGTTTGTCACAGAATTATGGGATACCCGGTGGAGCCACCATTGCTCAGGGGTGGAAGGACACATTTGGAGGAACCTTCGAATTGGGACAGCCCAGTCGCACCGCTGGGACATAATCGGTCTTCAAAAGGCGGCTTCTGAAGGAAACTTCCCCCCGAATTCAGACCCACCTGTAGAGAAGCTGCAGAAAGGTCTGTGTAACTGTGAGTGTGAATACTTTATTGTAGGTTAAATTATAACATGCTTACTTTTCATTTGTGTGTTCATTTTTATCATCTGATTTCTACTACACAGATTTTCTATTCACCAAGTCAACCTTCATGTTCCTGAGAGCAGCACTGACAGAATAACAGTAAATTATATTTATTACTGCTACTGGTAATAACTACTATTTGTCAGAAGCAGGGTTTATATGGAGAACTGCTTGTTGTAAAGTCTTGACTATAAATGCGAGTGTTGAGCCCAAAAGTAAATCATCACGAAATCCTTCCTCATTGGACGGGTTCCACTGTTAAATAATCTGCACGCACCCATTCATACCAAAAGCACAAGCAATCTTTTCCTACGTCCTTGTTCTACAAACAATGGATTAAGCAGAGAAGCTCCAGAAGTTGGTTCACTGCCTGGAAAGGACCAGATCATCCAATTCTATATATATAAATATATATCTCAGTGGGCCAACAGAGGTTGAGGTTGTCACGTTATTATTCCTTTAGGTCTGGTGACAGTCGATGCTGATTTCAGAGCCACAAACACAAAACCCGGCTGAGGTTTGTATACGTTCTGTAAAGCGAACGCAACTGTACAGGAAGAAAAAGAGGAGTTTTTAATCTCCATAATAAAGATGAAGGAAATGAGCAGTCAACAACTAAATTTACCTCAGATTGAAAATCAGCACCAATACAGAGTTTGCTAAAAAATGTCTTGATATTGACACTGTCATAATTAAAATTGTAAATCAAGAAAAATGCAAATAAAAATGGAACATAAACACACAGAAACAAATTGAGGTGCACAGATTTCTACTAGAACAAAAAAAAGAAACAAAGATAAAATGAGTAACTGTGATGTGCTTCTGAATTGCATTGGTGTATAGATGTATTTTTTGACACTTAAACAATATCTCACATTTGAAGTGATTATCCCTCAAATGTAGTGTTGTGACAAAGATGTCCTCTGGCACTGAACTCAGCACCAGGAGACAACAAGGTGAATCTAAGCATCTGCCATCGTGAACAATCACCACAACACTCACACTTTTTTTCACACCACATCTAGTGACGGCTCTGATAATGACGGTGTCAGTAACTTTCCATAAAAGAAAAAAATTGAGGTAAACAGCGAGCTATGACGGATTTATGTCTCCAAACATGTGGGCCTACACTTTGTGCGTGCGTAGGCTTGAGTTTCACACACAAACACAAACTCCAGTTGTTTGAAACACTCACATTAGAACCTGGGCACAGCTTTGTCCCTACAAACCAACATCTAAAACCAACCCAGATCTGCAAAATTAAGATCCAAACACATCAATATTAGACCAAATCATTACATCACACTTAAGGCCATTATATTTAAAGCAGGAAATGTGTGAGTTTATGCATCTTTGACACAAAATAAAGCTTTTTCAACGACAACCCCCCATGGAGCATCTCTGGAACTGTGGCGATTTGAACTTGAAAATAACAGAATTACTCTATTTGCAGATTTGATACTATACTGTGACTAGAGGTGAAATCTAGCGCTAAAATGTCAAGTAATGATTCTGTAGCTACCACACTGACATTATTCTATGGTGATTTGCAGTTGTTATGATCTATCGAGAACAGAGACCTGGACGAACGCCCATGAAGTGACAGTAAGTGATGGTGAGAGAAACCAGGCACACGGAGGAGAAGTGACCTGTTTCCTCATATGTTAACAATGCTGTCATAACACTGGTTATTATATAGTAATAACCAGTGGGGAAAGCATGTCCAGCTATGGGAGACTTATCACAGGTGTAGTCAGCTCACTGGGATGGATGTCAGAGGAAGGACTGGTTCATCAGAAACAGAAAGTATTTATTTCATGCATATATTTTTACCCTGTTAAAAGGGTTTTTAGTAGTTTTTCCTGACTCTTGCTGAGGGTTAAGTACAGAGGATGTCTCACCATGTTAAAGCCCTATGAGACAAATTGTGATTTGTGAATATGGGCTACACAAATAAAATTTGATTGATTGATTAATGCACAGGGGCACAAATCACCCATCACACCCAGCACAGCCTTCTGCAAACCACTACTCACTTCCACTAACGTCAGGGATTAAAAGTGTGTATTCACTGGTGTTGTGGTGAGTGTGGAGCTGCAGGATAACACACACACACCTGCATCAGGAGCATGACAACAGACACACACAACCATCACCATCCTCCGTGCAGCTGCAGCTAAAGACAAATATCCTCCATCATTAAACCAGTCGGTACCAACAAGCTACTTACTGGTGAAACCAAATCCCAGTGAGTTACACCTGACCTCAGGTAGAACCACAACCAGCTAGCTTCGAGCTAATCAAACTTTTAGGCACCCACCTCTCACTGCTGCACGGCTCTGGGTTCCAGTGTGCAACCCGTCGGATTGTGTTGTTACAAGCCAGCAGTTGTGTAGTTGCAACACTGGCTGTCACACAACACACACACACACACACACACTGGCCCGGAGGAACCATGTTTGTTAGCGTTAGCTGTCAGACTGGCCAGCTTCTTGACCTTAGCCTGGCAACACGCTAGCTAGCCCAGTCTGCTACACAAATCAGCACACAAATGAAAACACACAACCTGGAACATCGTGTCCCGTCGTCTCACGTTAGACCAGAGCCCGTCTATTCCGGCTCTGTGGCCCCGGGAACCCGGTGGGAAACACCGGCGTTACCTCGACGCTGCCCCGCGGCGTTAGCCACTTAGCATGCTAACCCGAGCTAAGTGGCTACCTCCGCGGCTCGACGCTGCGCAGTGTCCCCGGCCCCCGGGAGAAACCTACCTCCAGGACCGGGCGGGCCGCGGAGATGACTTCACCCTGGATGCGGTTCAGCGGGCGACGGGCTTCATGGATGCCGGGGCTCGGTGTCTCGTTGACGGCGGAGGAAAGAAAAACATCCCGACGTCATGACAGCGGAGCTAACGCAGCCTGTTTGGTTTTTACGCTTCATTTACAGCACTGGGGGGGGTCGGTCCCCTGGCGCCCCCTAGCGGCTGCAGCTGCTTCCTACTGGGGCTGGGGGGGGGGGGGGGGGTCCTCACATACCAACATCTACTGTATACACATCCTCATTAAACTAAATCCGTTATATTTACAACTATTTAATGCTACCTTCTTCCACCTGGGGCTGGGGGGGCTTCACATCACACCCTTATTATTATATTATATTATATTATATTATATTATATTATATTATATTATATTATATTATATTATATTATATTATATTATATTATATTATATTATATTATACTATATTATATTATTATATTGCATATTGCATATTGACATTGCTTTCTCCTGTTTTGCATTTTGCATTTCATTTTTTACTTTACTTTTTATATCTTTTATCTTTTATATCTCTTTATTCTATATATTGTTTTTTTTCTTATGTGCGATGTATTTATTGTGTTTTTATGTTCATTGTATGCACCAGCAACCAGATCAAATTCCAGGTTGGTGTATTAAACCTACTTGGCAATAAACACATTCTGATTCTGATTCTGATTCTTAGCGCAGATTTGTCCTTACAGTAAACTCAGATTAACATTTACATGTTTCATTTAGCTGACGCTTTTATTCAAAGCGACTTACAATGAGTGCATTCAACCCCGAAGGTACAAACCCAGAACAACAAGAATTAAGAAAGTACAATTTATTCAAAAATAAAGCAAAACTACAAAGTGCTATAAGTAAGTGCCATTTAAGTGCTACTAAATTGTTAGTTTCAAAATGTTTATTCAAGGTATAGTGAGAGATCTGCAAAATTTAGATCCATACACTAACCATCTCATAATTGTGACTACTGACACAAATACTGTGGAGTACTTATTCTGGAAGTTTGGAATCCACTTTGGTTTAAGTTTTTATGAAGTAAAATGACATCACTGAGCAACACTTACAACTTTGTGTACAAACAAAGCTCCCATCACATGAGGTATTATACGATACACATCATACGATTGTATTTAATGGTTTGTATCGTTCTCATGTGTCACAATCTCCCCCCATAGCAAATTTATGGTATTTTCTGATATGGATAGTTGCTTGTATGTCAATGTCAAGACCTCTTCAAAAGCTCAATCACTCTGTTAATGATAAATCATAATAAACTTTATTAATAAAGAACCCTTTCAAAACACGGTTACAATGCACTGTACGAGTTAAAAATGAAAAAATTAGGAAACAGTTAAAAAGCAACAATTCAAAAGCAAATAGAAGATCACACAGGAATAGAGCATTTAAACAATCATTTAATATTTTAAAAGCTTAAATAAGACATAATAAAACGATTTAAATGGGTAAAAGCAGAACTATGAGAAAGCACATTTATACAAATTCAATTTAAAAGAGGAGAGCGTGAGTATGTCAAGCCAGCTAGGCCAAGAAAGCTCTTTACATGGAAATGGGATTTGAGGAGTTTCAATTTCACCAAAATGTTCGCTACAGTAATAATTTAAAAATTATTATAAGATTAATTAGCACGTAGTAACGTAATTAATCCTTAAATGACGTAAGTAATCATTATAGGTTGTTATATCGTCACATTTGGACTCATCGGTTCTTTCTCTCGATAAATTCCCAGTCCAAGTAAACGCAACATCGCCAAATGTGAGCGTCCAAAAAGCACTCCTCTGATTGGCTGTTGACTTTGCAGCGGAATTGAACTGACCAATCGGTGACGCCGTTCTTGGTCGTTGTCAGCAACCGACGTACACAATGTAAGAACCCGGAAGTAGCGTCTCTGTGGCGACGCGGGCATCGACGAGCCGCTCGAACCCGCGTTAATTCAACTCTAACTCGTCGGTTAACCGGATGTTCCTGCTGTTAGTCGGTTGTCCGGAAACCCGCCGACGCTTCGGAGGATATCACCTGTCGCCATGAACCTCGGGTGAGTCTTCTTCTGTTAGAACTAAACCTGTAGCAGCAAAGCTAAGCTAACACACTGGCCGAATGTGTCGCAGTGCAACACACATGGATTGTGTTGCAGTTTGCAAACAAAGCTTTTAACAAACTACTAACGCTGTTTACAAAATGTTCATACATAAATGGAGCTTATGATAAAAACAACGTGTTGAAGCTACAGAGGAGGAGTCGTTTCGTGGTGAATATGCAGAGAAATGATCATAAAATGTAAATCGTAAATTAATCTGTAGTTCCTGCAAATAAATTAATAAACTGTAAATACAGTAAATAAAAGATCCCTTCATTGACAAGACATGTCACCAACTATTTACAGTAGGATGTGGAGATATAGCCAAAAATGTGGTTTTTATGTGGTGTTAAACTCAGAGAATGACAAATACTGTTAAACATCTGAGGCTGTTCAATCAATTAATCAACAAATGGGTTAACTATTGATATAATTTTATTGTCCGATGACTGCCACAAACCAATGATAAATACAAATAGGTTATATTATTGAATACTATATGTTTACCCATTGTAATGTCATGACCTGGCAACATTATACAGTACCTTTTGTTTTGTATCTGTGACGCAAAGTGTGTAACTATGTTTAAAGTGACCAGCAAAAGACCCCAGCTCACAATGTGTATTGAAACTTCTGAAATAAGGTAAAATTGAGAATAATGGTCTTTTAAGTGCACCTTTATTCTTTGACAGAGAAGGTCAAACAGATCTTACAGCCTGCAGATCCATGTCCAAATATAAAATGTTTGTTCTTGCCTCATGTCCAATCCTTCTACCAAGATTTGTGGAAATCCATTCAGTTGTTTTTTAAGCGATAACAACCAGAATATGATATGTTCAGTTTCATTTTTGCTTGTCTGCTCCTGTGATTGTGTTTCAGTTGATTTGCTTTGACATTTCTCGTTTTCTGTTTTTTGGAACAGAGACGGCCTCCTGTTTGAGCTGGAGAACGGGAAACCCAGGTTGATCTTACTAAGTAACGGTGAGACTTTCCTCTACTTTATTTCCAGGGAACGTTTACTCACAAATTTGAAGTTGTCATTAAATCTGATGATATATTTTAAACTTTCAAAAACAATTCTTTGACTCTTGACTTTATTTTTAAATGTTGGCATGAATGTTTATTTATTTGTTTGAATATTGAGACCTTCAGACCTAACCCTAACCCTTCTTACCCTAACCCTTCTTCCACTACAGGTGTTGAAAAGAATCCAAATAAGGTAGGACCTGTCTTTATAACCTGGTCATTACATTTCTGCATTAGCTTTAAATTAAAATGTCTTTATGTTTTTTTTGGGGATCGACACCAAATTGCAGACACTCATTAATATCAAATCTCTACACATGTCTGAGTTTGATCAAGATCCAGTTGTTGTTCCCTGAGAAATGTAAAATGTAAAATGCCTGGTTCCGTACTAGAACAGAATCTGCTCTTCCCCGACCCGTAAAACATTCTTTCATCAGGTTTCATGGTAATCTGTCCAGTGGTTGTTGCGTAACCTTGCTCACAGACAAACGGACAGGGGTGAAAACATAACCTCCTTGGAGGAGGTAGTAATAATAACAGGCTTTGATGGAACCAAAGACCTAACATTACAAATGTCCACATACTTTTGTCTGTGTAGTGGATCATACAGCACAGGTTTATGGTAACTGAATAAAAAGAGACTCTTCTGTAATTAGTTTTCTTTTTTTAATTCATTTAATGTCCCGCGAGCAGCTGCTCAGGCCCAGAGTGACGAAGGTCCTGAGCTCCAGACAGCCCTCCTGTTTGGAGGAGGTGCAGGGAGAGGAGCGTCCAGCCCGGCAGCAGCCAGGCAGATACAGAGAGACCAGGAGCAGAGCAGCAGGAGCAGCCACCTCCTCCTTGAACTCCCACACCTCCACAACCAGAGAGAGGAGCACCGCTCTGACATCATCCAAGACACACGAACATCTGAACCAGGGCGGCATCAAAGCTGCTGCCAAGGTCAGTCTCGTGCTGCCTTGCATTTCTTTATTTTAAAGAAATGACAGTTACAATTCAGCCTGATATCACCTTAAAACACAGGAGGATTTAAGTCAAAGTCTGACATTAGGACTGATTGTACAAGTATCTGCTCTGACTGTGTGTGTTTGTGTGTGTGTTGAAGGTGAAGTCAGACAGACACAAACAGTCCTCCACCGTTGCATCCCCGAGAGCCAATGGGAAACCAGGGAAGCCTCAGAAAAGTGAGGCGCGAGCTGGAGGAAAGGCGGGACTAAAGGAGGCTCCGGCCAGTGGGGGTGCAGGACCGAGAGACAACATGGTGGTTCTGACCAGGGAGCAGCTCCAGCAGCTCCTCAACACCATCAAGAGCCAACAGCCACCAGAGGACCACAGAACCCAGGGTAGATGGGGAGCCCACAAAAATACTAAAGTCTATTGATTAGTCTTGCTTCTGATGAGGCACTAATTCATTTATTACCTATACCTGTTCATATCAGACACCAGACTTTATTTTTCTCTGCTTTGAAAACAGGCTCACAATCTGGCACCTCGGTGAATGAAGGAGAGATGATGGAGGAAGACAGAGGAGGAGGGGAAGTAGTGAAGAAGGGAGAAGGTGGTGGAGGTGTAACTGATACAACTGGAAGCTCTCAGGATAAAGACAACAGGTGAGGAGGAAACCGAAACCAGTGTTCAAAGGCCTTTGTGTTTTAAGGAGTTTTTTTAAAGTACACCAGGGAAGAGCCGTTGTTTGCCGATTTGTTTTTAGAAGTCAGTATTTGTAAAATGGTGGTTGAACGTGTTTCTTTCTGTTTTTCAGGACGTCTGCGAGTTTGCTCAGCTGGACGGGGGGGCGACAGTCAGACAACAGATCTGTCATCGGCACCAAGAAGGCTCAGTGGAGGAGAGAACTTGGTAAACACACAAAACACAAGCTTAGTCATATAAATGTATATCGGCTTTATTCATAGACTGTATATATGTCAATGAACAAGATGACAGTTCCACAAAAGTGAAGCCAAACCACCGTGGCTGGCTGAAGTGCAACTCATGAACCCTGCTTCCTCCATGTTACTGGATGGGACATAAACCAAATAAACTAAAAAGTCACAATAAATAAATAATAACTAATTTTCTATATGTGTTTGTCAGACGAGCAGCTGGTATTGAAAGCGCAGCAGCAGCAGCGTTGGGCTCCTGCGAGAATCCAGGTAGGACTCGCATCATATTCACCTCCTCACCTTCTGATCTGTTGAGTTTCATTTTCTGTGGAAACCAGATGTTTGCAGCTCTGTTTACGCCCGAGAACAGAGAAGCTCTGGAAGCCGGTTCCTCGTTCTGAAATGTGATCACTTAATGGCTTTATCTCCATCTGCTCCACTCGTCTCACTGTGTTCAGGCAAAATGTTCATGCTGCATTTTAATGTGTTGTTTTCAAATGACATTAGCTTGAATTGTGTTTAGGGTTGCAAAATTCCGGGAATTTTCGAAGTTGGAAACTTTCCATGGGAATTAACGGGAATATACGGGAATTAACGGGAATTAATGGGAATAAACTGGAAATGTTGTGGGTAATTTATACTAACTGTATTTACCTTGTCATATACAGACATAAATATAAACATTTCGATGTGTCATAGGCTGATTTGAGTCCTGAGGAAACTTTGGGCACTTGACTATATGCTTCTGCATCTTTGTGTCATTCTTAACATAGGTCTTTGCACAGTATTTGCAAATGTACACAGCCTTTCCTTCTACATTGGATGGGGTGAAATGTCTCCACACATGAGATAGTGCACGTGGCATTGTTCTGTAGAATATGATGAGAAAAAAGTTTGTAAAAAAACACTAATGCAATGCCAGAGATATAAATAGTTAGCCAAACAAGTCTGTAAAAATATTTTACAATTGATGGGTAAATGAATGGAAATAGGCTAGATGAACAGATGAACAATCCTCAATCAGCATGCTAATATATTTTCCCAGTAATATCATGGAAACTTACCTGACTAGTCCTGCACTCTACAGCAGGCCTCAATAGCCCTGCTGTAGAGTGAAGGATGCTGGGAGTTATCTGTGCATGTGGAAGAATGCACAGTGGAGGGTTGAAACTCAACGTGCAGTCTGTGCTTCATTCCATGCATCTTTAAAATAGGGTTTTGAATGATGTTTTTATTGCTCAGCGTTTAATTTGCATAGTTTTGTTTTTTTTCAAAATTCCCAAAATTCCCGTGCTTAATATTCCCGTGGAAATTTACCGGAAACTTTCCACCCCTTTGCAACCCTAATTGTGTTCAATAATCTCCCTTTTAAGAGCAGGGCAGAACTGGATAGTATCAATTAATGCTGTGCACATTTTTTACTTATTTATCAGTCAGTACATTTTCATGCTGTCAATTAATAGACAAACACTTTTTCACAAGCACTGTTTACGAGGGACAGGCAGCAGGGCAACATTTCAGGAGGTTGTGCTCAGCAGTCAGTATTTGAAAGTTTTTTAGTGCATTTAGTTGAACACTGCAATTAAGTACAGTTGTGAGGAACCAACACTCAGGCTTTAACAAGTTCTTTTAGTTTTCCTAGTGTTGCTAATACTTTAAAACTTTAAGTGAAGCAAGGTTTTGAATGCAGGACGTTAAGTATTGATTTATATTGTGAGTCAGTAAAGGATGTACTTCATCATGAAATAACTAGACACAGTGTATGTAGTCATGGTCGAGGCGTTCTTTTCATAGCATTACAGTTCAAAATTGTATAGAAAATAAGGACAAAACCTCATCTACGAACACGTTTTCTACCATGATAAGTTTACTTCAAAGTTCACTTGAAAATCAACAGACTGCAGCTGATATTTAGGAGTTTTCAAAGTTAAGCTATATAGGTTGGAGTGATTGGACTTTCTCAAGTTATGATTGGTTGAGCAACATTTTACAAAAACATTTGTTTTAATGCACTTTTCCAGGAGAATGACACCAGACAGGTTTTTGATGTTTTACCTTTTCTTCCTGAGCCTCTGCAGAGTTGAGACTTTACTCCTCCTCTGGAATCTGAGTCTCTGCAGAACCAACTGATTTAAACCTTTAATGAAAGTGTTCGTTCAGCTTAATGGCTTTATCTCCATCTCCTCCACTCGTCTCACTGTGTTCAGGCAAAATGTTCATGATGTATTTTAATGTGTTGTTTTCACATGAAATTAGCTTGAATTGAATTGTGAAGCAAGGTTTTGAATGCGGGACGTTAAGTATTTATTTATATTGTGAGTCAGTAAAGGATGTACTTCATCATGAAATAACTAGACACAGTGTAGGCAGCACATTTTGTTTTCATGAAGTATTTCAACGTGTGTGTGTGTTTGTGTGTGTGTGTGTGTGTGTGTGTGTGTGTGTGTGTTTTCCAGGCTGAGGAGGACGCAGAGAGAGTGTTATCAGTTCAGAGCTCTCTCGGCCACAGAGAGCAGCCTGCAGCCATCAGATCCAGCCTCAAGCTCGGGGTAAATATGTGTTCTCACCGAGCAGACATTTGTGATGTTAAATGTTAAATGTCAGATTATCTCTTCAAAGATTATCGCTTCTCAACATGACATTGGAAAAAAAATCCTGAAACTGTTGTTTGACCTGTGTTGTCACCTTAGGAGGTCACCCCCATGGCCCAAGTGCTGAGTGGTGGGAGGAGGGAGGAGGAGAAGAGACAGTGGCTGGAGGAGCTGAACCGACAGAGAGAGGACGCGACTGAACGCAAGAGACGGGAGAAGCTGATCCAGAACCAGGTGCAGTAGAGACAGATCCAGCAGAGACAGATCCAGTAGAGACAGATCCAGCAGAGACAGATCCAGCAGAGACAGATCCAGCAGAGACAGATCCAGTAGAGACAGATCCAGCAGAGACAGATCCAGCAGAGACAGATCCAGTAGAGACAGATCCAGCGGAGACAGATCCAGCGGAGACAGATCCAGTAGAGACAGATCCAGTAGAGACAGATCCAGTAGAGACAGATCCAGCAGAGACACATCCAGTAGAGACACATCCAGTAGAGACAGATCCAGCAGAGACAGATCCAGCAGAGACAGATCCAGCAGAGACAGATCCAGTAGAGACAGATCCAGCAGAGACAGATCCAGCAGAGACAGATCCAGCAGAGACAGATCCAGCAGAGACAGATCCAGCAGAGACAGATCCAGCAGAGACAGTAGAAACCAGAGACAGATCCAGCAGTGACAGATCCAGCAGAGACAGATCCAGTAGAGACAGATCCAGCAGAGACAGATCCAGCAGAGACAGATCCAGTAGAGACAGATCCAGCAGAGACAGATCCAGCAGAGACAGATCCAGCAGAGACAGATCCAGCAGAGACAGATCCAGTAGAGACAGATCCAGTAGAGACAGATCCAGTAGAGACAGATCCAGCAGAGACAGATCCAGCAGAGACAGATCCAGCAGAGACAGATCCAGCAGAGACAGTAGAAACCAGAGACATGGGATTCTGCTTGTTCTAACTCTGGCTGCCTGTGTGTGTCCTTGTCTCTTTAGACAGTGGACCATGAGCTCTGGGCCGTCCACTTTGACTCTCTGCAGCAGAGGCCTCCTGTCCGCACTGCAGCTCCATCGGCTCCATCAGCTCCACCTCCAGCCCCGTCCAGCCGGTCTGAGCGAGGGGACTGGGAGCCGTCCTCCAGCCTGTCCCTGGTCTGGGAGGCCACCAGCAGCTGTGGAGCAGAGAGTGTCGGGGGGGCCAGCGTGGACACAACCAGCGGATACCAGAGCAGAGCCAGGTAGGAGGGATTTCAAGTTTGAGACTAATGGCAGCAAGAGATGTGTTTATGAGTGAAAGTGAAACCGCAGCAGGGCGAAGACCTCAGACCCTGATTTCCACAGACCTTCTCCCTCAGTCACTGGACCTCAAACTCGTGGAACATTTATTGGTGCACTTGAGGATTGAGAAACCAAAGCAATCTGTGACACCAAATCACACTGGGACAATGTGCTAAAACCCTAAGATTCTGACATTCATGTACATTTTTGATAGAGATGAGCCGGATACTCGGCTGAAACGAGTATCCGGTACGGATAAAGCACTTTTGCCGAGTACGATTATAATACGAGTAATCGGAGTCATTATCTGTGCTCGGACTGAATGAAAATCCTCACACAGCGTCACAGCGCTCCTCCCGTCACACATGGCTCTGCTCACTCACTCACAGAACAGCTCTCTGTCTCTCAGTCACTCAGGTTCACTGCGCATCGGGACTGTTCCATAGGCTCAGTCAAGGAAGCAGAAATGATTCGTTCATTTCCCGACTGGGTCTTCGGGTACGAGTCTTTGGATCATTTTTCACGAGACCTGCATTGGCTCAGTAGAGGAGCGCTGGAGATGCGAGGGACGTTCACTGTCTCCCGGAGAAATGAACACTCTGTGTTTTAAGTATAGAAAGACGTGAATTATATTCGTTCACAAGTCATAATGACTGGTTTTGTTATTTTCACTTTACATTTACACTTACTTTACAGTAAAGTAAACCTCTATTAAATACAGTACAACATGACAGTTTGTATGGTTTGAAATTGTCATTTCTTATCACACTGGCATTTAATTATCACGGCAAACAATTACACTGCACTAAACTTTAAGTGTTAATGTAAAGTGAAAATAACAAAACCAGTCTGTATGACTTGTGAACGAATATAATTCACGTCTTTCTATACTAAAAACACAGAGTGTTCATTTCTCCGGGAGACAGTGAACGTCCCTCGCATCTCACGCACACACACACACACACACACACACACACACACACACACACCTGGTGTGGAAATAAATTTAAAAAAAATAAAAAAATCATAAAAAAATGTCATAGTTAAAAAATAAAGTTATGTTGAACCAGCCCACTTCCGGGTTAGGCCCCGCCCACTGCGAGTACGGATACGGATACGGATAATTCATATGGTTAAAAGATACAGATACAGATAATGCTGTACTCGCTTATCCCTAATTTTTGACTTGTAGTTTCAAACCTCTTTGTGTATATGAGTAAGTATTCCGTGTTCTTTGTGTCATCCAGCCATGTGAGGACCATGACTGCCCTGCTGGACCCCGCCGAGATAGAGGAAAGAGAGAGGAAGAGGTTCAAACAGCTGGAGCAGCAGGTAAGAAGAAGAAGAGGAGGAGGAGGATAGGGAGGAAGAGCAGAGACGTGAGAGACACTCAGCAACACAGACTTTTTATAACTTCTCCTGAATCGTCCCCCAGAGAGCGATCGAAGCCCAGATGCAGGAGCAGCGGCAGCAGAGGGAGCGAGAGGAGGCCAGGAGGAGAGAGGAGGAGGAGAAGGAGGCCAGGAGGCTGCTGCAGGAGAGGGAGAAGATGCAGAGACAGTATGAGCTGGACCGACTGAGGGAGAGGCAGAAGGTCAGGGAGCCACGTGTTTATTTACCCTGACATGGAGCTGTTTCATGAGGAGGGTGAAAGAAACTGAAGCCGAATTGTGTGTGTGTGTGTGTGTGTGTGTGTGTGTGTGTGTGTGTGTGTGTGTGTGTGTGTGTGTGTGTGTGTGTGTGTGTGTGTGTGTGTGTGTGTGTGTGTGTGTGTGTGTGTGTGTGTGTGTGTGTGTGTGTGTGTGTGTGTGTGTGCAGGTGCAGGTGCAGGAGAAGTCGAGTCTCCAGGCGGAACCACCGAGGAAAGGTCACAGCGAGGAGAGATCGCAGGAGACGCTACAGCCCAGTGGTGAGTAAAGCCGACTGTGATGTTACTACAATAGTACACATATCTGGAATGGGCCTTTTTCATCAACTTCTTTTTTTTTTTTTCAATATTTTATTTATACATTTTCAATATATAAAACAGGCAACAAATATTTTGTGACAGAAAAAAGACACATTGAACAAGTGTTCATGGACAAACACATATTGTACAGACAGCAAAAAAAACAAAAATAACAGAGAGTACAAAGAGAGAGAGAGAGAGAGAGACAGAGAGAGAGAGAAAAAAAAGGGGACCTGCTCAGAAACAGTACATACAATTATCTACAGAACATACCTGTCATTATATAGAAATCAAAAACATGAAGTTACGTTGATAGAGAGGAGTGTGAGTGGAGCATGACTATCACTGTTGGGTCATTCTTGACAAATATAAAAAGAAAGGTTGCCACATCTTATCAAAGGCTGCAGAGCTGAGAGAAACATTGTGTCGGATCCTTTCCATATGCAGCAGACTGGTAATTTCTGAAAGCCAGGCCTTAAAGGAAGGCGCCTCACCACTCTTCCATAAAGTTAGTATGTTCCTTTTTGCTATGACCATGCCGTATTGTATAGTCCTACGGTGTTCATTGGTGAGCATAGAAAGGTGCTGAGAGCCACCTAAAATTGCAGTGAATGGATCTGGAGAAATATTACGCTCATATACCTCAGAAAAGCATTTGAAAATATCAGACCAAGACTGGTTCAATTTGGGACAAAACCAAAAGAGATGTCCTAAGGTTCCCTCAGCTGACCTTGCATATTGAGCAGATTGGGGATACAGAAGGGTAGTTTGTCTGCCTTGTCGCTTATCGACAAGGCTAAGTCTTTTCATCAACTTCTTATGAAAGGTTCCCTGGGAAAACTGTGGAAGTGATTTAAAAAAAGAAATCTGGATCCGCCCCCTTGGTCCAGATCCACAGCTAAATTGTTTGGTTTTCTTTTCCAACTATCACGGTTGTGGATTTGTTTTTGCCTTATTTTTATTTGGAGCAAACACCAGAACATATTCCTCGCATGGAGGACTAATTCAACCAGATTCTGATTCAGACCTGTCAGTCATCCTGTTTCTGATTGTTCCTCTTGTCCGGTCTGGTTGTGTAGCAGCCTCAGACTTCAGTGTTCACACGGTATGTCACAGGAGTATTCTGAAGATAGGAAAAACTTGTATTTCTGTGTGTTTGTCCAGCAGTCACCACACGGGCTGAGCATTTGAAGGAGGATGTTAAGAGTTCAGTCCCCCCATTCAAAGACACTGCTGTACAGACAGGTAACTATTACGAATACTGTACCAAAGCTGCTGCTGAAGTGTACAGGGAACACGTGTAGTAGACGGATGGAAAATGAACTAAATGTTGAAGTCGTGTTTGTTTTCTCGTTTTCTTTGCAGAGGCAGTTCCTGCTCTCTCGCTCGGAGCAGAAGTTCAGACTCCGGACGTCTCTGCACATTACCAGCCAGCTCCCTTTGTGTCTGCTGCTCCTCCTCCAAACAGCAAGAACCCGGGAGTGAGAACAGGCAAGGAGAACATCTGTCTGCCAGGAGGAGGAGGAAGAGGAGGAGGTGGAGGAGGAGACCCATACGAAACGTTTGCCCGGACGGAGAGGAGCAGGACGGACAAGAGGAGGCCAGACTGGAACACGCAGAGGTAGAAACACACATGTCGCACTAGAGCTGAAGCAAATTATCGATAAACAGAAAAGTCCCCTGAGACTCTTCTGGTAAATTGCTTTGGTAATTTCTCAAGTTTTCTGCTCATCTGTGTCAATAAAGCAAATTAAATCCTTTTAGCCCCTGGACGTCAAACTAGTTATTAAGATCTTTGATGAAGTGTTGTTTATCTTGTGGGAATTTTACAACAGACTTGAATAACTGAACTTGTCTTAGTCCGAATCCATCACAAGTCTCTCATGGTCATTTGACCTGGGAGTGACAGTGGATTATACCAGGTCCCTTTGCAGAAAAGAGCCAGTTGTTACTGGGTGCTTCTTGGACCAGGGGAAAATCAATCAATCAATCAATCAAATTGTATTTGTAAAGCCCATATTCACAAATCACAATTCGTCTCATAGGTTCTTTGACATGGTGTGACATCCTCTGTCCTAAACCCTCAGCAAGAGTCAGGAAAAACTACAAAAAAAAACCTGTTAACAGGGTAAAAATATGTAGAAACCTCAGAGAGACACATGAAAAGAGTCATTAGAAATCTCACCTCTCTCCCACCGCCTCCATGTGGCTCCACAGGCCGAGCCGCAGGTTCGTCCCGGCCTCGGAGCGATACCCTGCCGCTCTGCAGAGGGACAGACAGGAGAGTCGACTGAAGAGACAGGCCGAGCTCGTGGCCCTGCAGGGGAGGACATGTCTGTCCCGGACCGAGCCTGCTCCTCCTCCTCCTCCTGCTCCTCCTCCTCACCAGGATCCTCGTCCCAGCTCCAACACACAGACCAGAGCTGCACCTCACAGCAAGGTAGGAGACGCCCACTGTGGGTGTTGGATTCTGCTTTACATTTTTACACTTGTGTGTTTTCTCTTCATCAAACTTCTTCCGGAGGTGGAGATTATTTCTGTCCCTGCAGCCGACGGATTTGTGCAAATAACTTTGACTGTTTCAGGTGGGAGGACCGATCGTCTCTGCAGCCGCCAGCAATGAAAGGTAAAATTACTCTTCAAGCCAAACCACTGAACCCACAAAACGTACCTGAAAACATTCTGAAACTGTCCAGCAGATGAGTGAAAAGTCAACTTCAGTTATAGTCCAGGCAAAGTAGAGTTTTCCGACCGACTAATTGTAAAATAATTTTTTTCAGCATAGATCATTTCTATGAGGTGTCCACAACAACATACTAAAAGTCCTAAGAAATCCTAGTTGAGGAATTATGTTTAATTCTCATCAATGTGTGTCAATAAGGCCCGGCAACAATACACCCCAAAAAGACTATTTTTTTCCTTTACTCTAATCAAAATAAAACTTTACACAATGAAAGTAACCATGAAACGTAACATTTTTTGTAATACAAGTTTCTTTGAAAATGAATTTGACAAGCACATGAGCTCCACACTTATTGAATATGTCCTCATTTGCATAGGCAAACACCATTCATATGTATTACAAATACATACATAAATTCATTTTCAAAGAAACTTGTAATACAAAAAATGTTACGTTTCATGGTTACTTTCATTGTGTAAAGTTTTATTTTGATTAGAGTAAAGGAAAAAAATAGTCTTTTTGGGGTGTATTGTTGCCGGGCCTTATATGCACACATTGATGAGAATTAAACATATTTCCTCAACTAGGATTTCTTAGGACTTTTAGTATGTTGAAAAGGTTAAGTGAGCTGAATCCTCCATGTTTTCATCTCCTCCAGGGGGCGCTCTCCTCCCGTGCCTGCTGTCAGACACAGAGTGCAGAGTCAGCAGTCCTCCAACCACCTTCCTCCTCCAGTTCTGGACTTTATCCCTTATAACCGAACGGATGAGATCACTCTGGAGCCACTGGAGCCTCCTGAGATCCCCCCCCCACACACAGGTTAGCCCCTCCTCTCCCAGAGTTTCTTCTGAACCTTCTCAACCATCATTTGAAATGT
This sequence comes from Limanda limanda, assembly GCF_963576545.1. Lineage (NCBI taxonomy): Eukaryota > Metazoa > Chordata > Actinopteri > Pleuronectiformes > Pleuronectidae > Limanda > Limanda limanda. Next base: position 26,938,837 of record NC_083639.1, read on the forward strand.
GACAGTTAACAACAGCCTCTATCCTCAGACAGAACACAGAGGAAACGCCTCATGACTGATTGTTGCAGTAAATTAACCTAACTTTATTTTCTCCTGGTCTCAAGTTTCTCCTCGGAGCTCAGTGTCTCCTCCTGCGCCTCCTCATCAAGACCACGCCCACACAACTCGACAGCAGGAGATCCTGAAAAGCCTGGCTCAGCTACGGCAGGTAAATAACACACACACACACACACTTGTACTTGTGTGTGTACTTGCAGTTGTTGGAACATTTATCAACAATAAGTTAAATAATCTGTACGAAGGAGCAAGAATGTTTGTTCCTCCTCAGGAGGGTCAGAGTTTTTAATGGAGATAGTCAATTAACATCCTTGTGTCCGTCTTTTATCCAACTTGTTTTTACTTTCTCTTTCATTGCTTGGTTTGGAAATTTGATTATTATCGAGAAAAATCTAACAGGCCATATTGTGAAGGAGTCTGAGAAGGAGACAGGTCCACAGAACTGTCAGCAAATAACAAAACACTGATTGTCAGGGCTAGGGTTGCAAAATTCCGGGAATATTCAAAGTTGGAAACTTTCCATGGGAATTAACGGGAATATACGGGAATTAACAAGAATTAACGGGAATAAACTGGAAATGTTGTGGGTAATTTATACTAACTGTATTTACCTTGTCATAAACAAACATAAATATAAACATTTTGTTGTGTCATAGGCTGATTTGAGCCCTGAGGAAACTTTGGGCACTTGACTATATGCTTCTGCATCGTTGTGTCATTCCTAACATAGGTCTTTGCACAGTATTTGCAAATGTACACAGCCTTTCCTTCTACATTGGATGGGGTGAAATGTCTCCACACATGAGATAGTGCACGTGGCATTGTTCTGTAGAATAAGATGAGAAAAAAGTTTGTAAAAAAACACTAATGCAATGCCAGAGATATAAATAGTTAGCCAAACAATTGGAATCGTCTGTAAACATATTTTACAATTGATGGATAAATGAATGGAAATAGGCTAGATGAACAGATGAACAATCCGCAATCAGCATGATAATATATTTTCCCAGTAATATCATTGAAACTTACCTGACTAGTCCTGCACACTACAGCAGGCCTCAATAGCCCTGCTGTAGAGTGAAGGATGCTGGGAGTTATCTGTGCATGTGATGGAAGAATGCACAGTGGAGGGTTGAAACTCAACGTTCCATACATCTTTAAAATAGAGTTTTGAATGATGTTTTTATTGCTCAGCGTTTAATTTGCGTATTTATTTATTTTTTCAAAATTCCCAAAATTCCCGAGCTAAACTTCCCATGGAAAGTTTCCGTAAATTTACCGGAAACTTTCCGGCCCTTTGCAACCCTAGTCAGGGCGTCCGATTTTCAACCAAGAATCTACTGTGTCATCCCTAGTATTAAAAGTGTGTGTGTGTGTGTGTGTGTTAACAGGGTTTATTACAGAAGCAGAGAGAACTGGAGTCGGACCTGAACCCTCTACTGAAGCACCACAGCAACGAGCTCAGGTCACACTCGGCAATGCATCACAAGTGACCTCTGACCCCTGATGACTCCTCCTCAGAGCTGCCTGCTTCACTGGTGATCGAGGGTGACTGGTCACATGGCCGTCCAACGGGAACCAGACCACAGAGAGAAGGAAGAAAGCTCCCAGAATGCTTTGGGTGACGAGTGGTGGACACTGTCGACATTTAACAGAAAATCTTCAGTGTTTGCTGAGGTTCACGGGATCAACACTGAATCAAAGTTGAAACTTGAGGATCAACAAGGAAAAGTTTACTTCAAAGTTCACTTGAAAATCATCCGACCGCAGCTGATTTTTAGGAGTTTTCAAAGTTAAGTTATATTGGTTGGAGTGATTGAACTTTCTCAAGTTGTGATTGTTCGAGCAACATTTTACATAAACATTTGTTTCAATGCACTTTTCCAGGAGAATGACACCAGACAGGTTTTTGATGTTTTACCTTTTCTTCCTGAGCCTCTGCAGAGTTGAGACTTTACTCCTCCTCTGGAATCTGAGTCTCTGCAGAACCAACTGATTTAAAGGTTCAATGAAAGTGTTCGTTCAGCTTCCTGCCGGTCACGGAGCTTTATGGATCAGTTTAAGCTTCTGTGCTGTGTAGTTTGTTCTTGGATTTTTTTATTTATTGCAAATGTAATAAAATATGTAGAGTAATGAGATCCATTACATTTCTATCTTGTTTTTTGTGTAGACAGGATGAAAATCGGCCTTCTGGACTGTAGGGTCAGTGTATCTTAGATTTTAGTAAATGATGAAATGAAGATAAACCTGGAAAGTGATTTAAATTCTCTCCAACGTAGAGATCAGACAATAAATTCAGTCCTATTTCATGGAGACTTTTCAGCTCCACAGTCGGCACGATGACCTCGTGACATTCATGTGATGAACTGAGACCGAGACATGGAAGTGAACTCTGGTTCATGCACGCAAGTTTAATACAAAAAATCTCTGCTGTAAAAAAAACACAAATGATGTTTAAGTTAAAACTAGTCATTTAGAGTCACTTACAAAACACATGGAAACACAAACCGCTCCGAGACTAACGAACCGAACATTCAGAACAAAAAAGTATTTTTCACACGACCGACAGACGCTGCACTGGAACACGTGTGCCTCCGTCCGTCCGTCTCAGTCCTTTACAGTATCTCTTTAAGTTAAGTGAGCTTGTTGAGCTGCGGCAGGTGGGCGGAGCTTCCAGGAGCAGGTCACCTGGGTCCATCAGCTACATCCTGTTGAAGCCTCCTCTCTGCCCCCCCCTGTACCTGCTGCTGCCCTGAGCTGCCGGGTTGTGGTAGACCCCCAGCAGTGCAGGGCGGGGGGGAGCCTGAGGCGGAGCGTGAGGGAAGCCCCAGACCACGCCCCCGGGCCAGGGGGGTGTGGGCCCGAGGAGCCCCATGGTCCTCCCCAGGGCCGACGGGGGCCTCAGCGATGGTCCCGTGGAGAAGTGCTGGCTGGGGATGGGAGGCAGGAAGCGGGGGGGCAGGACGCCGCTCCACGGCTGCCGCCGCCGGCTGTGGGCCAGAGGTTGTGGGTTCAACTTACTCAGCTGCAGGAGCTGGTGATGCTGGATCTGTTGCATTAGAGCAGGATGCGAGTTGTCCTCCTGGCCTGTTACCGTGGTGACACTTCCGGGTACCTCAGTGTCACTGGCTGTGCTGATTCCAGGAAGTGCTCCCTCTGTGCTGATTGGCTGCTCCGGGTCTGAGGGCGTGTCTCTGCAGAGAGAAAACATGAAGTTCAGCAAAGAGACAAACTGCAGGAAAGGAACGAGCACGAAATCCTCCCTGAAAACCATCAGGATCTTTGAGAACCTGCGACTCTGCACAACGTGAATATAACTAAACCAAGCATTTTTAAAATGTAAAAAAAAAAATTCTACAAATTTAAATAGTTTTTAATACACATTAAAGGGACTCTCACCTTTGTTGCATTTGAGAATTACAGCACATTCAAATCATCCCGCCTTCCTCCAATGCCCCACCCCCTCGTTCCCATCCGCGGTGTTTTATTTAAGAAAATTTATTTACACAAGCGGACTTACAACCATCCCGGTGTTTTTATTTTTTTGAAGAAACTTTATTTACAAGCAGACTTACAACCTACTGCCTCCGCGCACGCACGTGAGTTTTTGTTTACCAAAGCAATGGATTCGGATTCAGAAGCACCGGTAAGTTATATACATTTACATTCACATATATATTTTTCAGTTCAATGGTTATTTGCACCATTTATTTGCTACTGTCTGCCGTGGAATCAAAACAAACCCTCTAGTTGAGGACGCGCCTTGATGACGCGGGCCCGAATGCGCCACAAGAAGCAGACGGGCTTCCTGTCTGTTTCCATGCAGCAAACAGACAGGTCTGTCGGCCAATAAGGTCCTTCGGTCCGAAGAATTTTATTGGTTGAAGTTTTCACTAAATATTATGAGAGAAAAATAATTGTTTGTTTTTACTCCTGGTGGGTCTGTCCTGCATTTTAGAGTGTCATTACCTTATTAATACCAAGTTAACCTTATCCAAAAAAAGTGTAAAAATGCAACAAAGGTAAGAGTCCCTTTAACATGAATCCAGCATATTGTAGCGAACGGATAAACGGAGGCAGACGACGTTATCTTTCATTCAGCGACTCACAATAAAAACATGGATATATGAACCTGTGTATTATTTGAATAGCTTAGAATTGAATGCACAATAACAGGGTAGCTATGTTTATACATGGCACTAGGCCCAGTTTAATATAAAACGCAATTTTTTTACAATATATATAGTAGGGGGTTCCTGCTCCATCTCTCCATCAGTTTGGGGGTCCTTGAACTGAAAAACGTTGAAGACCCCTGCTCTAAACTGTGGTAACTCAACAGTTGATTCTTTACTCGGTTTTTCTCGTCTTTTCTTTTCCACCAAAAGTTTGTGCGATGCATCGTTCACCATCTGAAAGCGGACGTCCCGCAAACGGTGGAAGGAAGTTATTGTTTTTCGAGATCCTGATAAATCGATCTGTTTGTAAGAAATGTTTCCATATTCAGAAATCTATTGTTTTGTGTTAAATTTGATTAAAAAACATGTTTATTGATTTTGGTATTAAATCTATAACACAATTTCAATACCTCTTTAATTTATGATGGTTTATTGACTCACTGCCTTTCAGCGGAGGTTGTACAAAGTTTAGTGATATTAAGCATTTGAAGATTCCCCAAGAAATGACATCTCACTCACCAAAGTGTAAAACTAACACCTGAAGTATAATGGTTCCACAAAGTTGTCGTACGTTATTGCTCCCACACTTAGTTTGAACCATGTTGGTTTAAACCACCAAATGAGTTGTAATCAAAAGTAAACGTACGAACCTCGATCTGTCGCCCTCCACAGGACAGGAGAAGGTACTGGAGGCGGCGGCACCATGTTGAGCTGCTTTGGAAAATGCTGGTTCAGCTCGTTGATCTGCTTGTTCTCTCTCTGCGCCGGTCGGGTCAGTTTGGCCGTTTGGTCCCGTCACGGCTGCTGCGTTATGATTGGGTGAAGAGGTAGAAGCGTCACTGGTCCTGGCATCCGACTTTACTCCCATCGATCCTCCTCCTCCTCCTCCCAGAGCACCTCCTCTCCTCTGTCCCTCAGTGGGCGGCTCCCCTCTGTCCGGCCTCCTGTCCGTCCCCGGCTGCAGAGTGGAATGAGTGTCAGCCACAGCCTCCCGGCCTGGCGTGGGCTGGACGGACTCCATGACACCTCCTTGACCACCAGGAGGCGTGGCCTGACCGCTGTGAAGAGAAGTGGAAAGGAGTCTGTCCTGGCACTCCAGCCGCCGCTGCTGCAGCAGCTGCGCCTGACGCTCCGCCCGCAGCTGGGAGATGGCCTGACTCAGAACCTCAAAGTCTGTGTCCGAAGGGAGAGGCCCGCCATCTTTGAAGGAGGCGTCTGGGACGAGCTGGTCGGTGAGGTGATGGAGCGCCATGAGGCCGGAGCTCGGCTGCTGCGAGAGGTGTTTGGGCGGCTCGCTGCAGGACAGGGGGGGGTTGTGCTCAGGGAAGATGGAGGGGGAGCGTTCAGAGCCCGACTCACTGGGACTCAGCAGCCAGCCGGGATCTGAGGAGAGAGGAGAGCAGTCAGAGAGGCAGCAAGACACAGGAGAGCAACTGCTGAGGAGGTGGAGAGAGTAGAATGAGAGAGAGTAGAAGAGACAGTGTAGACTTTGGGGAGAGATGGCAGACAAAAGGAGAGGTGGGGGTGAGGTCACTGAATAAAGGAGAGGGAGAGAGAGGAGCTGAGGGACAGTAGAACGAGGGGAGAGAAAGCAGAATGATGGTGTTTGACAGGTTGTAAAATGGGAGGAATAAAAAGATGAAATCTCTGGCTCTGCTGCGTGAGGATGTGTTAGCACAGCGATGTTATGTCACAATCACACGTCACTCCAACTGTTCAGTGTGATGCTGTGAAACATCGAGCCCAGACAACAAGTTCTACCCACTTTGATGATCCTCAGATTTCCCTGTAACACAACACAAGGTGGACCACTTGAATTCTATTCTGAACATATCTAATGTCTGAGAAAGTTGTTAGAAAGCGAGAGGTCTTACTGAAGAGGAGCTGGAGGAGCTTTAGCGAAAAGAAGACAGAATTCTGTGTCACAAACAAGTCAGGTCAGTTTTCTTTGTTTTATTCAGCAAAGTGAACAAATAGCCTGAAAATAATTTGAAAAAGTGATTTTGAAACCAATGATGAGTCATGTTCATCGCTGTTCCTTCGAAACTGAAATATTCTGAAAAATTCTCAGAGTTAAACCGTATCTCATACAGCCATCGAACCGATTAGTCTCATCTAGGGTTGCAAAGGGGTGGAAAGTTTCCAGTAAATTTCCGGAAACTTTCCGGAAACTTTCCATGGGAACTTTAGCTCGGGAATTTTGAAAAAAAAAAAAAATACGCAAATTAAACGCTGAGCAATAAAAACATCGTTCAAAACTCTATTTTAAAGATGTATGGAACGTTGAGTTTCAACCCTCCACTGTGCATTCTTCCATCACATGCACAGATAACTCCCAGCATCCTTCACTCTACAGCAGGGCTACTGAGGCCTGCTGTAGTGTGCAGGACTAGTCAGGTAAGTTTCCATGATATTACTGGGAAAATATATTAGCATGCTGATTGAGGACTGTTCATCTGTTCATCTAGCCTATTTCCATATGTTTATCAATCAATTGTAAAATATTTTTACAGACTATTCCAATTGTTTGGCTAACTATTTATATCTCTGGCATTGCATTAGTGTTTTTTTACAAACTTTTTTCTCATCTTATTCTACAGAACAATGCCACGTGCACTATCTCATGTGTGGAGGCATTTCACCCCATCCAATGTAGAAGGAAAGGCTGTGTACATTAGCAAATACTGTGCAAAGACCTATGTTAAGAATGACACAACGATGCAGAAGCATATAGTCAAGTGCCCAAAGTTTCCTCAGGGCTCAAATCAGCCTATGACAAAACAAAATGTTTATATTTATGTCTGTATATGACAAGGTAAATACAGTTAGTATAAATTACCCACAACATTTCCAGTTTATTCCCGTTAATTCCCGTAAATTCCGGTTAATTCCTGTTAATTCCCGTTTATTCCCGTTAATTCCCATGGAAAGTTTCCAACTTTGAATATTCCCGGAATTTTGCAACCCTAGTCTCATCACATGATAACGAACATGTACTCACAGGCTCGTGATACAGATTAAGTTAATTTTACTATTGCATTCGCTTCTCATGTGATCTGAGAAATATAAAAAGTCTGAAAAATCACTGACAACTACAAAACGTCTTTTAACAAGGGACTTCAACAGTCGGTAATTCACATACAACATATAAATAAAGCTCTCAAATGACTTTCCAGTCTGTGAAGCCGTCAGTGCTCCTCCTCTTTCTCTCCTTCTTTTACTCCCCTCGTATGTTCTCTCCCCCCACACCCTCTCTTGGATTTTGCCAAGGTGAGTCATATCTCCTCTCAGGTGGAGGGGGTCAGTGATGAAGGTTTAACTACAGTTTGAGTGCTGTCTGACATGGGGCGAGCTGCTAGGATGCAGATCTGGGTCCCATCCGAGGACTTGACTTGGCACCAGGGTCCTTCCGGGTGGTTGTAGCAGGTCACGCCACAGGCCACCTTCCAGCCAATAGAGCGGTGGCGAGCAGACCTAGCAAAGGCAACAGTGCTGGTGGCCCGGAGCTCTCGATACCGCTCCCCAAGGTGGTGATGGTACGGCTGGTGGTTCGGTACCCTGCCCAGTCTGGAGTAGTAGATGTCCTTCCACAGCTTGGGGTCTAACAGTTGCCTGTCCCTGAATTTCTGACACCGGCGATTATACAGCTGCAAGCGAGTGACGTGCTGAGGAGGCGCAGGCCGAGCAGAGAGCGACTCGGACTCATCAAGGAGTCGGATCAGTTTAGAGTAGTTAGTTTGTCCATTGAGCCCCACATGCTCCTGTCTTTCAGGTCTATGAAGGCCTTGCTCTGGGCTGATGCCGTGTTCCTGTTCCCCTTGTCCCTCGGAACTATTGGCCAGGGGACTGGTAAGCAGTGGGGGGGCGAGGCAGGTGCAGGAAGAGTCTGGGTTGCTTGCAGGGGGAGGCGGGTCTCTTCCCCTGGTGCCGGTCTAGGGGCAAGGCAGCAAATTAGTGACCTGGACAAACCTCAAACCCAGCTGGGCGTCTGCAGGGTGTTTGATCACATGACTTCACCTGAGTCCCAGATGGAACTCAGGCTTAAGTCCTAGTTCTAGTCCCGATTAATTCTTTCTTGTCTTATCACAAACATCTAAGACTAAGGATGATGGTGATCACAATTTTTATTTTTTCTACAAATAAATGATTCTATCTTTGACTGAGTCTGATTAACAGTTTGGTATCGAGCAGGTAAGCCTGACTTGATTCTTATGCCCCATAAGGGTTTGTGTTAAAACATCTAGAATGAAGTGAATTTAAGTTGACTTACCAACTCTCTTATACCAAGGGGCATCAACTTATGTAATTCAACACATGGGTTGCTGCTGTTGTTGGCTGCCATTATCTTCTGGCTTAACGTTGTGTGAAGGGAGCAGAGATGAACACTGCCTTCTGCCCCACAAGACAACACACAGGGAGAGAGAGAGAGAGAGAAAGGGAGTTGACTGCTTTGATCCAGATACCGAGCGGACACTTGAGAGCTGATCCTTGTTTGTTTGTGACCTAAAGAAAACATGTAAGGCCCCTTGTCATCTTCAATATGTCAGATACGACAAACCTATGCCCAATAAGAGAGGGAATAGAGTTATTATGGGAGGAGCCTGTTTCCAGGTTCGGCCTTGGCCTTGTGGCTTTCCATCAGACACCAGCACATTCTAGGAGAGGAGACCTCGAATACACCAGTTTCACTGTGTTATTAGTTTGGTTTTATCTGGTGTTTAGATGAAACTTGGACGGTGCTCATCCACACTCCCCCTGGTACAATGTTTAAAGCCTTTACAACCCAACCAGCTGATAGACAGGAAGTAGCATGGTGGTCCTTGTATTTCAAGACGGAACCCACCATTGAACATGGGAATTCAGAGCCCAGATTGTGTTAGATGGAGTCAGTCGCAACCAGTTAAAATGGAACCCAAACATGTAGCTCACTCATGGTTTGAAGAGTAACCTGGTGAGGTTCTCTCAAGTGCAACAGTAGAACAAGGTGGGTTGAAACCGGATAAAAACATGGGTCCTTAATTATTTTGACTGGTAAGAATTGGTGAAAGCAAGAGTTACTAAAGCTGCTTTCACACACGCATTTACCTCCACCCTGGATGTCTCTGGAGGAGGTGCAAAAAAGAGGTACCATACACGTAGTCCAACTCAAATCAGAGCCGCGGGTAAGATCCAAACAAGACAGTGAAGGAAAGAGTAAAGAAAGTAGTGTCATTATAATTGTGACAGGATAAAGTACAAGTACCAGCCCCACAGCCTTGATACAACTTAAGATCCATCGCAGCTAAACTCACACATGACCTGTGCTGGCTCGGAGTGTAACCCAACCAAATATTCAAACCCTGCCAGGTCCAACAAGAAATTGTTCTCAGAAGATTCAAAGAGTTTCCCCCCCAAAGCACCAACAACGTCCAGTTTAACCGAGGCAGACAAAACCCGTCTCCACAGCGAGTGAAAGGGAAACCAGACACAAGAAGCTCTGGCTGAAGACATTAAAAAACAACAACAACCACAAAAGCTTAACGGCATCTGGTGATTTATTTTCTGCTGCAGGAGTATAGATTTTTCACAACGAAGAGGATAACATTAATGCCCTGGAAGTGGCATTGAGCTTTAATTTTGTATTTGCTTTGATAACATTGTTAAGTTGAGATTTACACTGAATATTTTATTTAACTGCTACTGTATTAAATGCTGATGTTAAAAGTGTTTGCACAACAAATGTTATGGCACTTTCGTTCATATGGCAGAACATTGAAAATAAAATTGCGCTATACACTACTTTTTAATTCATTATTGGATTTTGCGTATACAAATGCGATTAATCGTGATTAATCAGGGAAATCATGCGATTAATCGCGATTAAAACTTTTAATCGTTGCCCAGCCCTAGTCTCATCACATGATAATGAATGTACTCACAGGCTCGTGATACAGATGAAGTTAATTTTAGTATTGCATTCGCTTCTCATGTGATCTGAAAAATATAAAAAGTCTGAAAAATCACTGACAACTACAAAACGTCTTTTAACAAGAGACTTCAACAGTCGATAATTCACATACAACATATAAATAAAGCTCTCAAATGACTTTCCAGTCTGTGAAGCCGTCAGTGCTCCTCCTCTTTCTCTCCTTCTTTTACTCCCCTCGTATGTTCTCTCCCGCAACACCCTCTCTTGGATTTTGCCAAGGTGAGTCATATCTCCTCTCAGGTGGAGGGGGTCAGTGATGAAGGTTCGGGGGGGTTTTCTCCACAAAGCAAGAGAAGGAGAAATGGAACCTCCCTCAGATGAAGCTGAGGTACCGTGGCCATGGGAAAACACGGTAACACATTTTGTTAAGTATTGTCATTGCAACTACTACAGAAAATAGGATACAACCACAGAGACACACTATCAACACTAGGATGACACTTCAGATGTGGCGTCACCTCGTTTTCTGAGCTGCATTGAAAGCTGCTGCAGCCTTCATGTATGTTCAGAGTTCTCGTGTTCAGCCTCGACTCCAGAGACACAACAAAGACACTCGCTGACTTTTCCTGCTCCTCCAACACGTCTCTCACTCTGAACCTCGGCTAGTGGCTCATCAGGGAATGTGTTGAGCTACTATCAGTCTTGTTTTCATTCCAAAAAAATCACCCAAATAAAATACATCTTCCACAATGCACTTCACCCCCCCTAACGCAATGCATTATGGTCTGGTACGACCTGCAAAGTGTGTGTGGTTTTTTTTCGTGTCTAAGAAGAGAAACGGTGACCCAGGTAAATACAGGTGGTGGAAAACCTTGTCTAATGGATTCAGTAACGCACTAGGAAGAGGAGGAGCTAATTTGTAAGAACATTTTTAGTAAAAGTCTTCCTGTTTTATCTAATAGTGACTAATAGTAATTTCTTCTGACATAGGTTCCACCTGCTGGTAGTGGGAAGCTCCGGTTGTCAACCCCAGTGACAGTTGGAGAAGGAGAGGAGATGTAAATCCTCGTGGAGTATTTCATAATGTACTGTTACCATGTAATCCTGTATCCTGATATCTCTCCATCTACATTAACCCGTGGGTTTACTCCCAGTTTGTCCGTTAAAATTTGATTTTCATTTGCAAAAGCCACCGTCTGCAACCAATAGGATGTGTGACTGCCACTGCAGGCAGACATTTAAATAGACATTTACATATTATTTCCATCTCATTCAAATAGCACAGCTGACCTTTGTTTGCCAGCAGAACGTCCTTGGCTGGCTGCTTGTCCTTGATGTCATGGCAACCGACCAGCCGTGTGAAGTTGTGCAGAAGTTCTTCGATCCCGGCCACGATGACGCCTCCGCTGGAGTAGGCCGGTAGCTTCTCGTGACAATGCTCTGAGTGAAGGAAACAAGGACGTTCAGATGAGGAACAAACCAGGAAGCCAGTGAGTCTGTGGTGCTGGAGTGTTGCGAGTTCTGGAACATACCGGTCAGGAAGATTGTGTGTCGGTACTGTGTGTAGCGGGCCTGGAGCTCGATGAGACAGTCCAGGTCGGGTGACTGGTGGTTCATCATGTCGCAGTGATGATATGGGAGGAACTCGACAATCTGCCGCTTCTGATAGGCTGAGAGTAGGTCCAGGACGCTGGCTGCCTCTCGACTGAACCTTACAACCAAACAAACACACACACACACATTAGAAGACCAACTTTCCTCTCTGAATTTCAAACTGCAGAATGAAATATATACACAAGGTTAGCTGTTCTTATTCTAAAGGCCGGTAAACAGGAACCTCTACAGGTGCCAGGGGGTTGTCACGAAGCGGCATTAGGGTTGGTCCAGTGTCTTTTTCAAACCAGATTGAAATTGAAACAAGAAACAAGAATGCTGCTTTGAATGCATTTGTTTATTCATCAGTCTGTTGTGTTACTGTATCTACGTCATCTTGTGTGGACACAGCATCAGTACCTGGCTTGTTCTTTCAGTTTCTTGTGGGTTCTGCAGTGAACTTTCCACTTCCAGACGCTCTCCACAGAGCTGTGCTTCTCCAGGAGCAGCAGCAGCTCCGCCAGCCGACCTGCAGATCAACATCTCATCAACCAACACATCCTTAAGACATAAATACAGACAGCAAATCCACTGCCACTAATGCATTCGTCTAATAATCTACACAAATATTGATCAATGATTTGCAAAATATGACGTTTTTTCTAGCAATGAATAAAGATGTCAAGACTAATGGGCGAGAATAGTAAGATTTTTTAAAAACGAGCAGAAAGATTTATATTAGGGCTGGGCAAGTTAACTCGTTTCAATCGAGTTAACTCAAGTGATGAGTTAACTCGATTAATTATTTTATCTCGCATTCACTCAGGTTTGATTATTTATTGTTTTATTGTGAAAGTCAGGCTTTTATTTTGTGAAAGTCTGTTGCTGACTGCTGCAGAACAGGAAAAAAAGAAAATAATTGGCGGATAAACAATCGAGTTAACTCATCACTTGAGTTAACTCGATTAAAACGAGTTAACTTGCCCAGCCCTAATTTATATTAAAATAACCTTAAAGAAACATTTAGCTGGCTCCTGTCATTGGATTTAAAAGGCTGACGTACCATGACTGATGAAGTCCGGATTGAGGATCATCTCATCTGAGACGATGCATCCTCCCGACACAAAGATCTCGTTGTAGCTGTTGTTCTTGATGTCGCCGAGAGAATCGATCCCCACAAACACAACCGAGGGCCGTCGCTTCAGAGACACCAGGTTCGGGATCTGATGGGTTCACAAACACCTGATTACAACCAACATGGAGGCTGCCCGCTGTCATCAGCTCATTACAACCTGGGTCCGGACTATTAGGGGTAAAAACAACCCGACAGAGCAAATAACCTGCAGTTACACTAGTAACAACAACAAAGGATCTACAGTGGACCTGCGGTTTCAGAACTGAGCAGTTACAGTTACAGAGCAGCTGATCTGCAGAGTTCTCCAGGTTAAAAACGCAGGAAGACAGAAGCTGAACATGCTCATCAGTTGTAACTTCTTTTCAAACAAGATCTGGATCTGTTAGGAAGGAGCAGAACAGAAGCAGTTTCTACACTCATCAGTCGGAGGCACCTTGTGTAAGTGTCCAGCGATGTCTTTGTTCCTGATGATGACCAGCAGGCGGCTGTCGGGGTTTTCCTGGTTCAGAAAGGCCGTAGGACTCTGCTCCAAGTTTCCCTGCTTCAACATGTGTTCCTGTACATAACAGACAAACACACATACTAAACTATAAATACATATTTACAAAAATATAGTAAATCAACAAATTGATCAAAGAAAAGCTAGTTACTGATTGCTGTAGTAATTAGAATAGTGACCTTGATGTCTTCCAGGAGCGGGTCCCTCTCCTCTGTGCTGTGGAGGTAGAACTGCAGCGATTTCTTTTTCACGTTTTTGATGATCTTCACCAGACTGCTGAAGACCTCCGGCTGCAGCTGGTTGATCAAGTTGCTCAGCACCGTGGTCGGGGGAGCGAAGGTGGAAACAGAGGCCGAGATGGAGACCGGCTCGGCAGGAGCTGGAGGTTCGAGTCCGGGCACAGAAACACTGCCGGAGCCCGGGGGGGTCAAGCTAGAGTTCAACCCTGTGACACTTCCCCCGGCTTCTACATCAGTCGCACGATGTATGATCCTGAAGTTCCTGTCCTGTGTGAGTCGGACATCTTGAGCTCCAGTTCTGTGCATCTCTGAAGTGGGACCTTGCTGTGGTTTCCAGTGGGACTGGGACAACTTGTCTGAGGGAGGATGGCAGTCGGGGGTCTCGGTGGACTTGTAAACGGAACCAGAGGCAGAGGTAGGAGTTGATAAAGTGACGTTAGAAGTTGGAGAATTCCTGCTGGTTGTTGCATCAGGAAAGTGTCTGGTTGCCTCTGGCTGCCACACTTCACCTCCTCTGGAGAGGGGAGGAGTCTGACTGACTGAAGAGCCGGGAGCCGAAGCCTCATCATCGCTGCCCGATTTTGTTTTACCTGCTCGGATGCTGGCCACAAAAGCGCTCACACTGCTAGCCAGCATGTCACTGTTAGTCCGGCTGGTGTCGGCGCTGTGGCTCCGCCTACTACCACCGAACTCAACCATCATGCTGGTGATGCCGTCCTTCAGGGAGCTCACGTAGTCGTTCACGGGGACACAGGGGTTGTAGAGAGACACGTACTCTGAAAACTGAGATGTCAAAGTTTGTTGGGATGTGTGTCGAGGCGCGGTGGTTTCCGTGTTGGAGGTGGAGTGAGGCGACTGGGGGAAGCTGTAGTGAATGCTCTCCTCCTGCAGGAGGTGCTGCATCTCCGAGGAGAAGTTGCCGAGATGTTTGTCCACTATGCTGTCGATATCTCTGCGAGGACGAGCAGGAGGTGAGGACACGGACGGAGACGAGCCAGCTGCCGTTTCCTTCACTTCTCCCTTTGGTTTCCTTTCACTCGCTGCCTCATGTTCCGTATCTCTCTCTTCCCTTTGTTTTTGCACTTTTGCAACCGGTTGACTTTCTTTCTGCTCCACTGGAATCACTGCACCTCTCTCCTGCATTCCCCCGGCTGCATGCTCCTTCCCAGAGAGCGGTGGCGAGGAGCTTGTCCTCCTCTCCGGAGCCGGAGGAACAGACGGCTCTTCATTCTTCTCTCGTCTGTCCCTGGACATTCCTGCAGGAAACAAGCCCAACTTCAATAATGTATTTATCAAACAAAATCGGTGCCTTATCATCTACGGTTTGCGTAACAATACAATGACATTTTCAAATGTTGTCTAAAATTCGAGAAGTAGACACCAAACTCCAGTTGTCTGAGATTACCTTGAGACTCTCTGGAGGCCGGGGGGGCCAGACGCTCCTCATTAGCACCAGTAAAGCCCTCGTTAGGTGAGATGTGCTGCATGGGCTCTGGGGACTGGCACCAGGACAGGAAGGGGGGGGCGGACGTACGGTGGCAGGCAGATTGTGGCGGCTGAAGCGACGGGCATCGAACGGGAGAAGCGGGGGGGCTGAGCTCGGGGGAGGGGCATTGAGACGGCGAGAGAGGGGGACTGGGCTCTGGAGACGGGCACTGGGAGGGCGAAAGGGGGGGGCTGGGGTCAGGTGACGGGCACTGAGAGGGGAAGGGAGGAGGGCTCGGCTCGGGGGACGGGGCGGAGGTCTTCCCGGGAGGCTTGGTCGTCGCGGCGACGCTGGTTGCCGTGGCGAGGTGCTGAAAGCGAGGATCCTTGGGGATGTTTCGGTCTCTGTGGGAGTAGCGATCTGAACTCAGACCTGCACACAGAGTCAAGAGCTCATTTGAACTTGACTTTTTCACTCTGGTCTGCTTCTTCTAAACCATCACTGATTATGGTAGAACGATGGTGACACAGCACAATTCACTGAACATTTAAAAAGCTACAGTTACAAAGTGATCTGATATTTGTTGCCATATTCCAGATTAAAAGGACAGAACACAAAACACAAACCTTAAGGGATCAAAATGTGTATAAGTCACATATTCCCGGAGTCAGACTGACCTGTGATGGGGATGAGGACCCACGGGATCGGCCACTCTTCCTCTTCACCTTCGTGGACTCCTCCTCCTCCTCCTCCTCTCCCTCGGCGACTCATCTCGCCGCTGTGCGAGCTCGGACTGAATCCCTCCAGACTGCTGACGCTGCCCGCTGTCTGCTCCTGCACACACACACACACACACACACACACACACACACACACACTTTGTTAGCTGAGATCTGTTTCGAACAAAAGAAACTTTAGTCTAAAGTTCTTAATTCAAGCTCCTAACTGTCCTCCGTGCGCTTCAACTGTAATATGTGATTAAGGTTTATTTAGGAAGCTGGATCCGGGATGTGGGTGGTTTGTGTTTGGGGTAGTTTTATTTTATTTTATTCATTTATGTTATTTTATTTTATTTCCCTGTGATTTTATTACATACATATGTTATTGTTTTTGTATTAATGACCTATTGTATATTTGTGTTTGTTTATTTAATATTTTCATATATATATTTTTTCTATTTTATTATTTGACTTATTCCTAGTTATTATTTTTCCTTTATTGTTTACCTTTGTGTGTCTATATACATTGACAGGTATGAGTACATGTGAATATATATGTTGTTATTGATTACTGTAACATTGATCTGTACCTTGCTACATTTCTCAGTAAAATAAAAAGTTGATCACAAAAAAAAGTTCTTAATTCAACTGAAAAGGTTCCTTCAGATTGTTGAATGCCAGCGTTAGCAACACAGTCTGAAGACCTGGGAAGATCCGGAAAATCAGACTCAAGACGTGAAAAATCAACAGCTACAGCATTCAGCAATGAACTGGAACGACAGGTTGAATCTCCCAACGTGCGGGAGATTCAGTTTGTGATGCTGTTGATCATGTTTGACTGTTTTGCAGGTTCAGTCCCAAACACCGTCCCGTCAGCAGGGAATCTACAGAACCCAGATGATACACGCAGAGTTCCTTCGACCGTTTCGGAGGAACGCAGGTTGATGTAAAGTTCGTCTCTTACCTCCAGCTCTTCCTGCTTCCTCAGGTCAATGTCACAGTTGGTGGGCAGGCCCAGCTTAGTGGCCAGCCTATCAAACGGAGAGGATTCCATCTGCTCCTCCTCCTGACTGACCAGGCCCTGGGCAGACTGTTTGAGGCCTGTCGGTGAGCAAAGAAACGTTTGATTTAAGACACTAACATTTGTTTTTCTTAGAACCTAAAGTTGTCATCACCATAATAAATCATAAATGTCCTACAAGCTCCTTCAGGTTATTTATTGAGACATGAGCAAATGAAACAGGATGTGAATGTTTAACTGCTACTGGAAAAGAAAACGTTTCTTTTCCAGATTACAAACATTGGCTGAACAAAAGAATTGAACGAAGCTTCCATGTGTTCTATAGTAGTTGTCGTGTGCTGTCAAACAGGAAGTCTCAACATCCAGTCACCTGTCAGCAGCATGACGAGTTTGGCAGCCAGCTCAGATCCGTCTTCTCTCAGATCAACGTCTCTCAAACCCACTGAACCAATCACAGACGTCAGAGAGTCGGGCGAGGCCGGCGTCTGGCTTCCGTCGACTGGGAGACGAGAGCAGAGAGAAGGAAAACAAACATGAGAACAAAGGATCCATGAGCTGTGGTCAGTCAAAGTTAGGGTTGCAAAATTCCAGGAATTTTCAAAGTTGGAAACTTTCCATGGGAATTAACGGGAATATACGGGATTTAACGGGAATATACTGGAATTAACGGGAATTAACGGGAATTAATGGGAATAAACTGGAAATGTTGTGGGTAATTTATACTAACTGTATTTACCTTGTCATTTACAGACATAAATATAAACATTTTGTTTTGTCATAGGCTGATTTGAGTCCTGAGGAAACTTTGGGCACTTGACTATATGCTTCTGCATCGTTGTGTCATTCTTAACATAGGTCTTTGCACAGTATTTGCAAATGTACACAGCCTTTCCTTCTACATTGGATGGGGTGAAATGTCTCCACACATGAGAGAGTGCACGTGGCATTGTTCTGTAGAATGAGATGAGAAAAAAGTTTGTAAAAAAACACTAATGCAATGCCAGAGATATAAATAGTTAGCCAAACAATTGGAATCGTCTGTAAACATATTTTACAATTGATGGATAAATGAATGGAAATAGGCCAGATGAACAGATGAACAATCCTCAATCAGCATGATAATATATTTTCCCAGTAATATCATGGAAACTTACCTGACTAGTCCTGCACACTACAGCAGGCATCAGTAGCCCTGCTGTAGAGTGAAGGATGCTGGGAGTTATCTGTGCATGTGATGGAAGAATGCACAGTGGAGGGTTGAAACTCAACGTTCCATACATCTTTAAAATAGAGTTTAGAATGATGTTTTTATTGCTCAGCGTTTAATTGCATATTTTTTTTTTTTTTTCCAAATTCCCGTGCTTAATATTCCCGTGGAAAGTTTCCGGAAAGTTTCCGGAAATTTACCGGAAACTTTCCACCCCTTTGCAACCCTAGTCAGAGTCGAAAATCATTTAAACCTCATTTAAAACAAAATGTTTCACACATTATAATAATAAATAATACTTTTATTAAGTTTTCAGCTCTTGAGCTGCGACACACTTGCATAATCTTCAGTCCTTCACTTTTAGTGGATTCAGTCTCTTTTGGTCAGATTTTGGGAAACAATCATTTCTAATTTTACAGATACACAACTGTTTTTTAATACTAAATCCAACCAAGCCCTGATTATTCACCTATTTTTATCTATAATGGGGTCGTGTTGATATGATAGAGTGTTGGAGCCATAATTATGATTTAATATTGACCTTTATTTTGATTTATTATGCATAAATATATTTAATATTGAGGGTAGACCTTTCAACCTTCTGCTTCATCCGCTAAGTAGAATCTTATATGTTTTTGGAAAAGAAGAAAAACATTATGGAGTCGAAGTCTGAAAGAGAAAGGAAAATATTGCAAAAGGAAATCAGCTGACTGAGTGATCTTTATCAACCCAGGCACAATCCAAGGGTGTTTATATGTTTATATTTTTCTGTCACTCTGCATTACATCAAGTTGCCTTGCTCTGATTGGTCACAGCTCTGATCTGCGATGGTTGATAACGCCCCTTGGAATTAGAAAATGAACCATATCCAGACCTGATTGAAAATGGGAACAGGTCTAAAAAATGCCAAGCTCTTGATAATTTGATCCTCATTCATCCAGATTCAGACTGTTGCAGTTTGGGCTTCAGTAGCTTTCCCAACGACTCGTACGTTACAGATAAATATGTGAACAGGAGGAGCCAGCACTGGAACCCTTAACCCTGTGATCAGTGGACAACCAGCTCCATCTCTTGAGCCAGAGCTTCGACGTTTCCTCACCTGGAATCTTGGAATCTCTTCCAGGTTCCTGAGTTGCCTTGAGGAATTTCAGTGCCCTGGCTGCCGCCTGCTGCTCCAGCCTCCTCTTCCTCCCCGGTGCCTTCAGCGATCCCTCTCCTCCTTCCTCCCTCTTCACCTCATTCTCTGCGTTCCTCTTACAGGTCAGAACCAGGTCTACCAGCTGCTGCAACTAAGTGGCAAAGAAAACACATTTCAGGCCATCACGACAATAATTGAGTATTTCTAAATCATCCTCATTACATCACACTAACTAATAACGGATAACTTACATATCTAATAATCTTATACTATTTATGACGTCCATTTTCACCTTCTTAGTGTTGGAAGGTCCGTCTCTGGAGCTGCTTGTTGTCACCTCCGTCCCTGTCGCCTCCCTCTGGCCTGCTGAGCTCTTCCTGGGCCTCACCTGCTGCGGCTCCTCGGCGCCACAGTGCGCCTCCACCACCTGCCGGGCCCGGGCCACGGACAGCAGGTAGAGGGCCGGGTTGTGCAGGTAGGAGCGCAGGTAGTAGTCCATGTTCACCTTGTGGTGTTTGGGAGCGGGAAAATCCTTCTCTTGCTCGTCTTGGATGGAGTCGTATTCGCCCATGGGGTACTGCCGAACCTGGAGGGCGAAGACAGAAAGATCCATGAAGAAAAGGTTTTGCCAGTTCGGCGTGGGAAAACATAACTGGCCCGAACCTCATCGGACACCTGACATGTTACTAGGGGATTTCAGGTAAATGCCAAGAGTTAAGAGCAGGTCAAAGTCACACGGGAAAACAAAAATACAAACAGAGATGAGAGCGTTTCAGCTGAGAGAGTTGTTGGCTGCACCTTTCCCTCCTCCAGGCCGATGAGGTAATCTTTCGCCTGGCGCTCCACGCCGGCAGACAGCTCGGGGGCGGGGTTAGCTCGGGTTTTGACGAGGGCGTGATGCAACGCTGGGATGAACGTACTCAGACGCGGCATCACCGTGGCAGCAGACATGGACACCGAGGCATCCAGGGCAGAGGAGGCCCACCTTGAGGCTAAGGGAAGAAATAAGAAAACAACAATATTTCAATCATGGTGATCATTTTCAAGTCAAGGCTTCAGTTTCTACTTAAATTAAGTCTTTATGCCTTGGTTTAGCGAGCCTCACCGACCTCTATCCCATTCTCTCTCAAGTCACCCTCTAACATGTTGTTGTTTTTTATTCGGCTTGTTTTTATTCATTTTTTTTTTTTTTTTCTCTACTGATCTGTGATTATTGTCTACATGTACCCACTCTACCTCTCCCAAAATGTACAAAGTTACCCAATTATTAAAAAGGTTGACAGCAGAAGAAAGAAAATTCCCCTTGGGCTGAAGTTTTTGTAAACAACTGTCAAAAAAATAAAGAATATAAAAAAATTTAAAAAATAAAAATTAAGTGTTTATTCTTTCATGGTTGGTGAATTATTTATAATAACAGACAGTCAAAATGCAAACAAGACAATCAGCTTTATTTGCCTTTGGGCTAATATTAGCAAAACTGTTTTAAATGAGCCATCAAAACAGTGGATGATGGATCTCTGAATAGAAGATTGTAAATGAATCCCACTCATCTGCTCCTTTGTTACTCACTGGATTTGGACACGTCTCTTGACTCAGGAAAAACAAACAAGGCCTGAAGACATCTCTTCCAGTCGCCTTCTCGCTCTGGAAACACAAAAACATCATCCACTGAGGAGCAGGTCTTCCACCATTTGTATTTTGTTTCTGTCTTATTTACTGAAACCGTTTTCTTGTTATACGTCTGTAAAATTATTTTTAAATAGATGTAACATCTTATATGTTAATCCTTTTTAACTATGAAAATCCAACATCGACAATCTTTGGCCAAAGTTTATCCTCTACATATTTGACCATTACACCCAATCTGTCCCATCACATACCGGTGGGTGAGGCCATCTGAACACTGGAGAGCAGAAAGAGGAATCCTCGCTCGGTCAGTGGAGTCACCAGAACCTGCGCAGAGAGCAGACCACTCTTATTCAACAGTTCTTGTCTAACTTCCTTTGTGATCCCACTTTCTTTCTTTTTGCTTTGTTTCCCCTTCTCTTCCCTCCTTCGATGTTCTTTACCTCTCTACTGAAATAGATCGCACACAAAATATCAGCATTGCCCCCAAAAGTCCATCTCGACAGAAGATAAACAATGGTCGAACATAATGTCAAAGTAGAGGCAAGTGGAAAAATACAGAATTAGTGAATAAAGAAGGGAAAGGAATCTAATATTTGATCCTGCTCCTTCTCTAGAGTGTAGCTACACTTGAATGTATCTGCAACCAATGCACTCAGCTAAATGAAGTGAGGCTCAATATGAGAGGAAGCACAACTCACCACTCTGGTCATCTCCAGCTCCTGCAGGAGTTTCGTCACGTTGGTCGTTGACCGACTCTTGTCAACCACCTCGAGAAGACTGCAGCAATGGCCGTCCTCCACAACTACACACACACACAAGGTGAGAAATTCAGTTTGATGTTACTAACAATCAAACAATACAACACTAACCATGCAAATGGCAGTGAAACCTGTTCTTCTTTTTAGGCTTTTTTCCAATTCTCTACTGAAGCTTTAGTATTGTCTCCCTCCAAAATGAGTGCATGCAAATTTAATGTCATGTACATATATATATTATCTTTAAGAATAATGATCTTTAAAGAATATTTGATGTCCTATGTTGGTGTAGAAGCAGTTCAAGAAATGTAAATTGCTAAAAAATTACAGCTGAAAGAATTCTCATCATTTTGTTTCATTTAAAAAAGAATATGTGACATCAACACAAAATTAGAGTTTAGTGTTTGACTCCACCTTCCTGGCTGCTGCTGTAGAGGTGGTAGGAGAACAGGCTGGACGGGAGGACTTTGGTCACCTGGACAAGTCTCATCACACAACCGATTTTCAACTTCTCTGGTCTGAAGGAGACACATGGCGAGATACACACAGGGAATCATTTTGAGATCGGAGGAAATCAAAATATAACAGAAACAACCCCCTTTTTGAAAGATTTGACACAATTTTGCATTTGTAATGTTTTCTTGAGATAGCATTAGGCTTTTTCTCCATGTTTGAATGATCCAGTGGTTTTCATGTAGCGTAGTCAAACACGCTGAGCTGACACACAACTGAATGATGGATATTACCCATGATCCCTTGCACTGACTCCATCCAACACAGTACTCACAGTCTGTGGGGCAGGAAGGGCGGCGAAAAGGAGCGAAGGGCGATCTGGAAGAGAACCCGGTCGCCTTGCACCAGATCTCCGGTCCACACGGTGAACTGGGCTCGCTCTGAGAGAGTGAGTGAAGCGAATGAGAGAGAGAGAGGGGGAGGGAGAGGGAGAGGGCGAGAGAGAGAGGTGTAAAGGTCATTAGTAGCAGGTTCAAGGCAGGCCAATAAAAATGAAGACTGTAATGAATAGGAAACAGGAAACAATGCTCACCTTTGCTCACCTCTGAAATCTGACTGTTCATCCTGTTCAAACACAACAGACAGAGAAACAGACATTTCTGAAATCAGGAGCTGAACATTCCAGATGATTACGTTTTCAGGGATTTCCCCGATCGGCCCACAGATCTCTGCACTGGCTTATCTGGTGTTAATTTTTCACTTTTGGCGTTGAGTGTCATTAAAGCCGAATAACGCACGACTGTTCTTATATCCAGATGTGCATACCTCAGAAGGGGCGTGTCCTTTCCTTTGAACAGGAGGGAGACGACGGCATACGGACAGACCTGGCGAGGTCGCTGCCGCAGTTCATCGAACGAGTACTCGTAGAAGTAATGCTGGAATACACAACATGATGAAAAGGTTCAAAGTCAAGTTTCATGTTCCTGAAGAAAACCTATAGAAATATGATAACTGAGCAAAATGATCTACTGTCCCTAACACAATCTGATTGTACACTGTACTGAGCGTGTTGTGTTTATTTACCTGCGTGAACTCGAAGGCTCGGTAGGACGTGAGCGAAGTGACTTTGCTGGCGTTCTTGAAGATGTGGCTGTCGAAGCGCGGGGTTGGATCTAGAATGTTCTTCATGTTTTCATAGATACTCTTCACTTTGCCCTGAAACCAAAATTAGAGACAATTTCATTCATTATCACAGAGTGAAAGCACAAATATATTAAACCAAGCAGCGCTGCAGCTCCAGCAGAGTCTGGCTGTGTCACTTATTGTTATCATTTATTATTATTAGGAATTCAAATGTTTGGTCTGTTATTGAGATGTTACACTTACTTTATGTGAACACGTTCATGGTCATGGTCACATCATTGGTAACATTATGTTTCCTTGAGGTAACACACTGGTGATGATGGTAACTTACCTTCATCACTTTGAAGATGATGATCTCCGCTGTGGCTCCCGGGGTGAACGGGTTGATCTGAAGCAGGTCTGAGTACCTGGACAGATACACACCTGCAGACAGATGCACACACACACAATAATAAGAACACATGAGTTTGTGTGTATAATGTATGAGCTCTCCTTTCATGTCGGACTGAACAAGAAACAGATGGAACGAGTGAAACGTGTGTATCTGCCGGCTCGTACCTTTACTGGGGTTTCCCAGCACTGTGATCCAGCTCTGACCCACACACAGACCAGTCTCACAGAGCTGGTGCACCTACAACAAACAAATTATAAAAACAATAACAATCAATAACATTATTAAGGATAAGGCTCATCAAATAATAATCAATTCTTCAATTGATCCCAGTCCCAGTTTACCATGAATCCATCCACGTTACCGTTTGTGTTTAGTTCATTTATAACCTCTTGTTTTCCAGTTAGACAGAAAAAGCAGCGACTCAGCGTTAATCTCACCTTTGAAGCCTCAACCAACATGAAACCGTAACTCTCCTCCAGCTCCGTGTCCATCCTCCCGTCCATCTTCATCTCCCTCCTCTTCTCCACAAACTGAAACACACACACAGGCATGAACAAAGCACAATTTACTTTTGATTCAATCCTACCTCTGATATAAAATAACATCTATAAACCATACTTGATCAAACCCCGGGGTTACGAGATTAGTTTAAAGCTCGAGTTTAAAGACTTCAACACTATCAGCCTCCCACATTATTACCGTATCTACATCTGCCCTAAAGATATGGGTAGTTGACAAATAAGGGTGCAACAGTATTTTTTTAATAAAGTTCTAATGAGGATTACAGTTGTATGAAATTATAATGTTCAAATGCTGAATTTTTTCACTGCTAGTGTTCCGTGGATTTTTTGTATAATTTCATGTCATTGTTATACAAGACTGACCTTAGCTATTATGCTAACTGAAGAATAACACAGTTTAACCTTAATTTGTTCAATTAAATTTGTACAAATTTTTTTTAACAAATTTTTAACTACAGCTGTGACACTACAGGACTCTCAAAAAATGATACATTCATTGTCTGACAGAAATGAAATTAATCAGAGGTTAACAGTCACCTTTCAACATACACAGTACATTCCAACATCTGGGGGGCTTCCTGGTAGTGGGATAAACTAAGGGCCCCTATAGTTGTCCATGTAACTGCCGTTTCAAAAATCTGATTTTCCATGTCACGCCACAGGACGGCATTTGTGTTACGAAAGTTATTTTCCTGTAAATACTAATATACTAGTTTTGTACATAATAAAACCTAATATTATTAAAGTCATTATATACAATATAATGCCAAGGCAGTTATTACCTGCTCCAGATAATTCTGGTTTATTTTGTTAATATGTAAGCTTAATGCTTCACCTATGTTACGGTCACACCGCAGGACATTTAGCGTATTCACCTTAAAATATAATCAAAACATAACAGATATTTCATACAAAATCATGAGTTTAAAACAAAGTACCATAATATGCATCACATCCATGTGTTGTTTAAGTGGTTAAATGCATCTAAATAAACATTCACACTTAATTACAGAAAAATCATGCGTCATGTCTTCCACCCATATACGTATTGTACGAGCTCTACTTGATCATCATCATAACCTCACAGGCCTCCACATTATTTGAAGTACAGTAAACGCCACCAAATGTAGTTGACGGCTGAAAATATTAACAATCGCTTGATGCTCTAAATCAAAGGATTGTATGTGCACTTAATGCTGTAGTAATATAATTTCCTCAAGCCCTCCACACGTCCAGCTCTCACCTCTTTCTCCGGCAGCTCGCTGTAGACCAGGCGAGGTTTGCAGTACGTGAAGCAGCCAGCGGAGCCGGTGTCGAAGTAACTGGAGGTCAGGATGTTCACCATGTCTTCGAACTCCCTGGACTCCGTGGAGACATCTCGGAAGAGAGCTGAAAGAAAGACAACAAAAAGAGTCAATGAATAATCCTTAAAAATGACTCCTTAGATAAAATCCATGTTTCTGAACTGGTATCAGGACGGGAGAAAAGGGATTAGAACATCTTTACTTTAAAGTTAATACAAACAAATCCCGTGTTGGACAAACTGATGCATTTAGGACTAATACTGTCCTGTGAGAGACAGGACTGTATACTGCTATTAGAATGATGAGAGAGAAAAAGGCACAAGGAAGACGGACAGACTGATTGTTCAGGTTCATCCTGCAGTGAACAAGAAATAACAAAAACAAAACATGAGAAGAAAAGAAAGGAGATGTTTCGATTGGAGATCATGTTTCAGATACAATACAGTGCCACAGACCCATCAGACACCACCAGGGCTGACTTCCTTATAGAAGTTAGTAAGCTAACATCCTCCAACTTCATCAGAAATCACACTGTGCAATAACTGTCCCAGTACAAGCGTTTCCTTTATGCAGCACTCAGCAGCTCTCAGGTGAGACACACCCAAACACAGGGCTTCAGCAGCTGGGGAACAAACACAAGCAGCAATTCTTCCTCCTCAATTAAAACAGGAGTCGTGGTTGTGCCTCATGTGGCCGATTCTCAGGAGGCCGAGGCAGCAGCTGCCGCGTCGAACACCGGAGAACGACTGTGCAGCCACAAGTTTAAAAAGTGTCTGTGCACAAGGTCAGAGATCTAAGATAAAATGCATCATCGCAAACAACTTAGAAATAAGGATGAAATGGTTCCAGACTCACTGAACATTAGGGGTGGGAATTGGCAAAAATGTGACGATTCAATAGTATTGCGATACTGCAACTATTGTGATTCGATTCTGCGATTTATTGCGATTCATGTCCCCCATATTATTCAAAGGCATTACAAAAAATGAGGAAAATAAGACTGCTCACCTCACTTCAAATGTCACATTTAATTCTGTGAACAACATTGTCTTCTACACATTAACTGAAGTGCAAAAACTTTGTCCTTGAACATTCAGGACACAGGACCTTTGTGATTATTTTCTGAATAGGAGACCTCTCACATGAACACTGAGCTCAATCATATAAATAAGAGTAACCTAGAGCTTCAATCAAATTGAGACCTGCAAGGTCATGACCCAAAATGTTAAATTCATTTGGGAATATTGGCATTTTTGTTCAGAAAAAGGAGTTGGTCAACATGCTCAGATGTTAAAGTGCTCCTGCAGTAGAGAACATCCTTTCAGTAGACACACTAGGTATCTTTTAAACTCTGAAACTCTCTGTGTCATGCTTTGCCAGCCAGGGACTGTTACATATATAATTGGAAATAAATTAGGGCTGGGCAAGTTAACTCGTTTTAATCGAGTTAACTCATCGATTAATTATTTTATCTCGCATTAACTCAGGTTTGATTATTTATTGTTTTATTGTGAAGGTCAGGCTTTTATTTTGTGAAAGTCTGTTGCTGACTGCTGCGGAACCGGAAAAAAGAAAATAATTGGCGGATAAACAACCATGGATAAGGCTACGGAGCTTTTACATGGCCATTCTCATTTTAAAGTTCTTCCAGACGGCGGAGTCGACAGAACCAAAGTAATTTGTAGCCACTGCCAAGGTGAATTTTCTTATCACCGGAGTACTTCCAGTCTAAAATATCACCTAAATGCAAAACACACAGTTGATATCAGCATCACTCAACGAAACAGCGAGGCTTCGGCAGACTACGTTAGACGCAGGAGTATACATCTTTCACAACGTAGAGGATAACATTAATGCCCTGGCAGTGGCATTGACCTTTAATTTTGTATTTGCTTTGATAACATTGTTAAGTTGAGATTTACACTGAATATTTTATTTTACAGCTACTGTATTAAATGCTGATGTTAAAAGTGTTTGCACAACAAATGTTATGGCACTTTCGTTCATGTGGCAGAACATTGAAAATAAAATTGCGCTATACACTACTTTTTAATTCATTATTGGATTTTGCGTATACAAATGCGATTAATCGTGATTAATCAGGGAAATCATGCGATTAATCGCGATTAAAACTTTTAATCGTTGCCCAGCCCTAAAATAAATATTTAAAAAATGTATATAATTTTTTTAGATATTGCAATACTTTGTGCTAAGGTATCGATATAATCGCGGGTGCAAAATATCGCGATACTGAACAGAATCGATTTTTTCCCCCACCACTACTGAATATCTTTAGTTAAATCTCCACACGGTTATTTACACTGATACAAACTTTAATTGCTGTAATGACCGAGATGAGTCGGTTGATTCTCTGCAGCGTCGACCACGGTACAGAACTCACCAGTTCAAACCAGTTGTTTTCTGTTTGTGTAAATGTGTGTCCTCAATATTTGTATTCGTCTGCAGTTCAGTTAATCATTGAACTCGAGTCTTGAGTCTCTCAGGTTGAACCGGACATGGAATCAAATATTGAACCGCACACACATCTCGACAATGAGGCGACGGTCAAAAGTACCAAGTTCGACCGCCGTGTGCTTTTCATTATCTCCCACAAGGAAGGATTCCACATCTGTTTATTTTGGTTTCTGGGTGGGTTTGATTTTTGGGTTTGTTTTGTTTTTAAAGTGAGGCCACAGAAAATTACCTGCAGGACGGATCAGGACGAGATTTGGCGCGAGGATTCGGTTTTGAATCAGGGAAGAAACCCCCGAAGATTCTTTGACACTTTTCTTAACTTGGCGATATTGGTTCTGGTGGATTTCTCAGAGAATAGTTCCTGGATCGTGATGAAAGAAATGAAAACAATCTGCCATCTATCGGACACACGAGTGTATGAGCCTGTGAAATTGTGAATGGATTTAATGCATGGGGCCATATTGATGATACATAGTGCCATGAAAACACACACACACACACACACACACCCACACACACACACCCACCCACCTACCTACACACACTCTCTCTCTCTTCCATGTAAACAAACCCAGGCAGCCCTCACACACTCTCACACCTTCCAACATTAACACAAACAGGTGAAACTGCTTCTTTCGACCCTGAGATCAAAATCACTTCCGCATGAAACATCCCGACGAACACACGATAAACACACAGGTTATTGACGTCCGTTAGCTAACCCTTAGCTAACCGCTAGCTAGCATCGTCCGAACCAGGTGCAAGTTACACTAACTGTCGTAGTTTTGGGGATTCGTGATGATTTCCATAAGGCACCAGGAGCGGAAAGTACAAGAGTTATGTTGATAAATATGCAAATTTAGTTTATATCTAAGAGCAGATCAGGGGGAGGAAACGGTGTTGAGCCGTCCGATAATGGAACCTGTCAGTTGCTGTGCCACTTCGCGATCACTTCAGGGAAAATACTGAGGCGGAAACTCTAAATAAACGAGTTAATGTTAAAGTATAAAGTTAAATTTAATGTTGTGGAGTCTGGTGTGTTGTGTTGTGATGAGGCCGAGGAGCAGGAAGTCTCACCTCGCTTCTCCCTGGTCTTCTTCGGGATCTGGAACTTCTTGGGCTCCATGGGCATGTGCCTCTGGTGAACCACCTGCGGGACCGAGCTCCAGCGGTCCGGGACCCCGGCGGCAGCAGCCCCAGCCCCGGGTCTGTCCCCGGCGGTCCCCGGGTCCCTGGCTGTCCCCGGGTCCCTGGCTGTCCCCGGGTCCCGGGCGGGCTGCAGCTCGATGCCCTCGCTCACCTCGCCATCTTGCGGGCTAGCGTTAGCTCCGGAGTCCGCGGCGGCGGCGGACAGCCTCCGCGACCGGGCTGCCGGCCTCCGGGCCAGGCTGTCGTCCATGGCGGGCTCCTGTCCTCCTCCGGACCGGTCCTGCGTCACCGTGTGTCCGGTCGAGCCCCGGGAACACCCCGCTGTTACCTCCGGTTCCCCCCGCAGCTGCAGCTCAGGGACTCGAACCAACACACAACCATGTTTCCTGGAGCGGGGGTCTTCTTCTGTGATATCTACCTGCAGCTTCCGAGCGACCTGTCGCTTTGCTGCCACCTGCTGGAGAATAATTTACACTCCGTTCTATTCTATTCTATTCTATTCTATTCTATTCTATTCTATTCTATTCTATTCTATTCTATTCTATTCTATTTGAGTATAATCAAATCAAGTTTATTTATAACGCACATTTAAACTTATAATGTAATATAATGTTTTATAATATAGTATATCACTTGAGTTATGATATAACTTTATTATACTGTTAAATTATAAATTTCAGCTAAAATATATATATAATCTACGGAAGAGGATTATGGCCACTGTAGAAAAAACAAGTGAGTTCTGAGTTTAAAGTCAGAATTCTGACTTTTTTCTCAGAATTCTGACTTTAATCTCAGTCTGAGATTAAAGTCAGAATTCTGAGTTTAAAGTCAGAACTCACTTGTTTTTTCCACAGTGGCCCTAATCCTCTTCCGTAATAATCTATGGTTTATTTATATTTATAAAATATATAATATAATATAATATACACTACCATTCAAAAGTTTGGGGTCACCCAGACAATTTCGTGTTTTCCATGAAAACTCATACTTTTATTTATCAAATGAGTTGCAAAATGAATAGAAAATATAGTCAAGACATTGACATGGTTAGAAATTATGATTTTTATTTGAAATAGTATATATTTTCTAATTGATTTAAGTGATTTAATGTCTATCATATTCTGGAAAAATCAGAAGTTTTGATTTAGATAGGATGCGGGGAAAGCCACCTCCTGATTGGTTGAACAAGCAACAGTAGAGACGGGGATGTAAACATATAAGTAGAAGGTTTGAAGCTCAGTCTCCAGTTCGGGTTTATTACTTATGTAATAAATCAGAGTTCAATGCAGCAGTTCAGATTTATTACATAATAAATGTCTGGTTCAGATTTATTACATAATAAATCTGAACTGCTGCATTGAACTCTGACCATCGGCAGTGAATTCTTTTGACCAACAATTGAAGATTCCAGTAGCAACAGATTCTTCATGTTGGATAAAAAGTCTCGTCTTAGTTTCTGGTCCAGTACTTTTGATCTCCAACACCATTCAATCAGTAACAGGCTTCTTTTGAAAAGGTTTATTTGATGCTTTGGTTTTGTGACAATCCAAACAGAAGCTGATACGTCAGCTAAATATAACATCGTTATCTTTTTACAGAATACAGAATAAAACAGAATGAAAAAGAAACTGACAGTGTGCACAAGTTTAAATCCTGTGTGAGATGTGCAAATAACCTGATTCTGAATATTGGTCATTGTCTGGTTGACTCATCATCATCATCATCATCATCATCATCATCATCATCATCATCATCATCATCATCATCATCATCATCATCATCATCATCATCATCATCATCATCATCATCATCATCATCATCATCATCATCATCATCATCATCATCATCATCATCATCATCATCATCATCATCATCATCATCATCCTGACATAATGTCAAAGTGATTGTCCGCACATTATAATTCATATTGAACATGTCATGTGAAAGCACATATATATAACAAACAGACATGCTTGGCTTTGCTCCTACATTCACATATAGACAAACTTTATATACTATCTTTACATACACTAAATACTGTACAAGCACAAAAGGCTCCTCCCCCAGGACTTCTCTGAGTTCTATAAAAAAACAAAAACAACTGCAGGAGGATCACAGAACATTGTGGTAGATGCTGTAAACTGAAAATCCAGTGATGATTGAACAATAAGATTATTTAGTGAACTGACATTTACAGGAGTTTTAGAAACAGAGCAAACATAAAATAAGCTAATTCTTAACTGACCTTGCATTTATTTTTTTAAATAAATCCTCAAAATTAACAATAGAGGTTTTGGATAACTTAAAAAAAAAAGGGTTTGTGTTACTGACACAGCTCTTGTCTGCATCAACTAAATCTCTACAACACAGATGGGAAGTTAGTGTTGAGCCGTATTGTCGCTAAAATCATTCACACAGTCGACTTTTTATATATAATAATAAAATAATATCTTCCTTCCATTATATACACAGCTTATCTTCATGAGGGTTGCAGGTGGGAGCGGGAGCCAATCACAGCTGACGTTGGGCAAGAGGCGGAGTTCACAATCACAGTCTGTCTCTGTCACATTCACACAGTCAACGTAATGACTCTGCTTGTGTTTGGAGTTTGGTATCACACACAGGGAGAAAATGCAAACCCCACAAATAAAGAAACAGGATGCTCCCCCCCCCCACCCCCCCACCCCTGCCTTGAAACCATTCATTATTTCTCTGAGCATCACAAACATTCCAGTTTCTACTTTTTCATATTCAGCCTTTGAGCAAATCAGTCCAATGAACATTCAAGCCTCTGGTAAATGTTTTTTGTTCTTCGTGTGTGTGTGTGTGTGTGTGTGTGTGTGTGTGTGTGTGTGGAGTCTGAGGGAAGTTACAGTGAACAACCTGAGGAAGCCTGAACAATGTTTTTGCAGCATGTCCCTGGGGAACAACTTTCACTGGGAGGTCTGGAGCATCGTCCACTTCTCATTAAATCCTCCCAACATGGGCCCAGTGGTCCAGAGTAAGTGGTTCCCATGGTTACCAGCAGTGAGGATACAGCAGGTGCCGTGTGGTAAACGCGTCGTAACAACTTTGTTTGATTGTTGTCTTTGACTTCATCATGAAGTCCCTTGTCTGATTGGCTGCTGTTCCAGTCCTTCTTCTGTCTGGTCCTCGTTTCAGCACCTGAGGGACAGTTCCTCCATGGAGTCCCCCCCGCTCGTTTCCATGCCGACCTCTTCCTCCTCCTTAGGGTCACTCCGCTCCCCGGCCATCACCTCCTCATCCTCTTCAGGTGGAGGAGCAGGGGAGAGGAGGAAGGTGGGAACACCATTGCTGACAGTCGCTCCTTCTCCTCCTCTTCCTCCTCCGTCTATCTTCCAGTCTGCTCTGGCGTCCGCCTCATCACAGAGACGCTGTCCTGTCTCCATCTCACCTGTCCTCAAACCCGTCTCCGTCTCCTTACCCGTCATTGTTTCCTGAGACAAACCTGGCCCCTCCTCTTTACTTAAACTCAGATCTTTCCCTCCACCCAGACCCGCCTGCCCCCACATCCCCTTTTCTTCTTCATGCCCTGAATCCCCTTGCAAACTCAGCGCTGTCCCACCCAGTGGTCCAATCTGTCCCCCCAGTCCCGTCTCCGGACACGGGGCGGTCCGTGGTGGCTGGTCTCCGGTCAGCGCCGCGGCCTCCTTGGCCTGCCTGATGCAGTTGATCCACTGCTGCTTGTTGAAGGCGTCGCTGGCCTGGAAGCTGTGGCTCTGCAGCTGACCTCCGGCGCGGTATGAAACCCGGAAGAAGTTCTTTGCTGGAAAGAGGAGAGCGACACGGGATGTTTGTTACCAAAGAATACAGATAACTGTTGAAAAGTTTCAAAATACACTTGTGAGGGAATCTGGTTTGTTTGTGAATAACATCAAATCCTTTGGTATTATTTTTAGGGCTGGGCAAGTTAACTGGTTTTAATCGAGTTAACTCATCACTTATTTAACTCAGTTAATTATTTTAACTCGCATTAACTCAGGTTTGATTATTTATTGTTTTATTGTGAAAGTCAGGCTTTTATTTTGTGAAAGTCTGTTGCTGACTGCTGCGGAACCGGAAAAAAGAAAATAATTGGCGGATAAACAACCATGGATAAGGCTACGGAGCTTTTACATGGCCATTTTCATTTTAAAGTTCTTCCAGACGGCGGAGTCGACAGAACCAAAGTAATTTGTAGCCACTGCCGAGGTGAATTTTCTTATCACCGGAGAACTTCCAGTCTAAAATATCACCTGAATGCAAAACACACAGTTGATATCAGCAAATCACTCAACGAAACAGCGAGCGGAGCGAGGCTTCGGCAGACTACGTTAGACGCAGGGAGGAGTATAGATTTTTCATAACAAAGAGGATAACATTAATGCCCTGGCAGTGGCATTGACCTTTAACTCTGTATATATTTTTGCTTTGATAACATTGTTAAGTTGAGATTTACACTGAATATTTTATTTAACTGCTACTGTATTAAATGCTGATGTTAAAAGTGTTTGCACAACAAATGTTATGGCACTTTCGTTCATATGGCAGAACATTGAAAATAAAATTGCGCTATACACTACTTTTTAATTCATTATTGGATTTTGCGTATACAAATGCGATTAATCGTGATTAATCAGGGAAATCATGCGATTAATCGCGTTTAAAACTTTTAATCGTTGCCCAGCCCTAATTATTTTATTAACTCCTGTCTTTTTAATTTGCTAAATATAAATAAATCTGAAAATAAAAGCCTATTACTCTGGTTAAAAGTTATATCAAGTTACTCTTAACATATTCTGTACAAAGCCAAACTTCTGTGGACTCCTGGTCAAAGTATATCGACTCGTTCCATCTATCCGTGCCGGTAAAGATTAACACATGAATCTGTGTTAATAACTCTCTGGTTTCATATTGTAAGGGAACATTCAACTGACCAGGTGTCTCACGGACACAGCAGATAGACACAGATGATGACTTCATGTCTTTTTTCATAGTACGTTTTATGAAGCACCTCTTTGTATAAGTTCTGACTTTTTTAAACTTGCGGCCGGTTGTTTCATTTTGAGCACCCGTGCTTGTTATGTAAACTCTGCAGAGCTTATTATTATAAAGATTCAAAGGCAACTCCGGTCTTTGAATTTCATTATTTCAAATCTCAAGATGAATTTCCATCACAATATTTTCCACCTAACCTGCAGGGATTGTTCCCACTCAGCCACATAAACAAACTAGTGAATGTAATTGGATGGTGAGTCTGTGTATTTGTGGTATTTGTGAAGTACTCACTGCGCTCGTTGTTGCTGAAGGCGCCTCTGATGGACCCGCCCACTCTCATCTCTCCGTCCGATAGGTCCTCCAGGTCCAGCTGCCGGATGGGGATTGGCTGGCGGCAGAGCTGGTAGCTGACCGGGGGGTCGTTCAGCGAGACGGACCTGGTGATGACCAGGACGTCCTGGAACAGGAAGACATGGAGCTTCTGGAGACAGAGAGAAAGAGAGAAGAGGTCAAGATGGTTTTCTTTTCCACAAATTACATGTTTGGATGTGGATGAAGAGACTTTATAAACAACGGAAGGAATGTGTCGCATACAGAAGAGGAAGAGAAGAAAATATATGGATAGCAAATATATGTATATACTGACGAGTCCTCTGTTGTTCTTCAGCTCTCCGTGGCAGCTGAGGCTCCTGGACCGGTCGATGAGCTCGCTCCTCTGTCCGACCTCGGCGTACAGCAGACGATCTTTGAAGGACTGACACTCCGACTCCCCCGTCCGCCTGTTGATGTCGGCCACCACGCTCTGAACCATCAGCATCTGAGGAGCACACAATGTGTTTTCGCTTCATTTAATGAATGTGGTCGGTTGAGTTGAGCCTCTTGTTGAATGTTCTGCAGAACCAGGAACATTTCCAGGGTCTTGCCTCTGGTGAAATTGACGTCAAACCCCCAAAGACCAAACTGTTAACTGAGAGGAGAGTGAGGAGTGTCCTGACACAAATCTCCCAGAACTCCTTCAGCCAGTTTGAGCTCTGGGGGGCGCTATAGAGTCTGGCAACTACAAATGTTTTGAAAAAGTGTTGCCGGTGTCCTTAGCTCCACAAAGTGACATCCACTCTACAGATTTGTGTGATACAACTAGGGTTGCAAAGGGGCGGAAAGTTTCCGGTAAATTTCCGGAAACTTTCCGGAAACTTTCCATGGGAAGTTTAGCTCGGGAATTTTGGGAATTTTGAAAAAAAACTAAAATACGCAAATTAAACGCTGAGCAATAAAAACATCGTTCAAAACTCTATTTTAAAGATGTATGGAATGCAGCACACTCTGCACGTTGAGTTTCAACCCTCCACTGTGCATTCTTCCATCACATGCACAGATAATTCCCAGCATCCTTCACTCTACAGCAGGGCTATTGAGGCCTGCTGTAGAGTGCAGGACTAGTCAGGTAAGTTTCCATGATATTACTGGGGAAACATATTATCATGCTGATTGAGGATTGTTCATCTGTTCATCTAGCCTATTTCCATACGTTTATCCATCAATTGTAAAATATGTTTACAGACGATTCCAATTGTTTGGGTAACTATTTATATATCTGGCATTGCATTAGCGTTTTTTTACAAACTTTTTTCTCATCTTATTCTACAGAACAATGCCACGTGCACTATCTCATGTGTGGAGACATTTCACCTCATCCAATGTAGAAGGAAAGGCTGTGTACATTTGCAAATACTGTGCAAAGACCTATGTTAAGAATGACACAACGATGCAGAAGCATATAGTCAAGTGCCCAAAGTTTCCTCAGGGCTCAAATCAGCCTATGACACAACAAAATGTTTATATTTATGTCTGTATATGACATAAGGTAAATACAGTTAGTATAAATTACCCACAACATTTCCAGTTTATTCCCGTTAATTCCCGTATATTCCCGTTAATTCCCATCTATTCCCGTTAATTCCCGTTAATTCCCATGGAAAGTTCCAACTTTGAATATTCCCGGAATTTTGCAACCCTAGATACAACCCTGAGCATGAGCCTGTTTCTCTTACTGACTGTTGTTGTTTCATGTTGTCGCTTATCACTGTGTGTCTGTTTTCTATTCTCTTCTATCTACAGTTTGTACAAGTGCCTGTGACTGTGGCTCAGGGGGTACAGTGGGTCGTCCTTTTTTTATATCCAGAAACCAGAAGGTCAAACTGGGTTCGATCCCTGTCTTCTCCATTCCGCACGCTGAAGAGTCCCTAACCCTAACCCTAAATGTGAGGTGTTGTTTCCCTCACCGCCTCCTCCAGGTGCTGCTGGTCCGGGTGCTCGTGGGGGGTGTGCTTCAGGATCTCCCTCAGCAGCAGGGGATATTTCATCACCCGGCTGCGGGGAATGTCCAGGAAGTTCCACAGGTCCAGCTTCCTGCTGAAGGGCGACTGGAGGCAGCGCTGCAGGAAGTCCTGCACCCGCCGGTCCTGCTTCTTCTGGTCCAGCAGGGCCTTGGCCTTCACCTGGTTGCTGCAGTAGGGGGTGTAGGAGGAGAGACAGGGCAGCTGCAGGGACACACAGACAGACAGCTGGTGAGTGACGAGCAGGAGACGAGGGAAGACGGTGGTCACCAGCAATGGTGTATAAAGTACTTGAAAGCCATACTTGAGTTAAAGTACAGATATCTTACCTGAAAGTGACTTCGGTAAAAGTAGAAGTCACCCATCAGAAAATGACTTGAGTAAAAGTCTTAAAGTAGCTCATATTAAAAGTACTCAAGTATCAAAAGTATCTGGTGTTGAAATTTACTTAAGTATCAAAAGCAAAAGTACAAGTACCAAAATTAAAAATGCAAAGTGCTTTTTATAGTAGTCCTATACAGACACAAATCATCCCAAAATGTTTCTCCTCAAGATTTATCTCAACTGACTGAAAAATTATAACAACAATATGAATATAATGTATATAATGTATAATTTTACAAATGTTTAACCCTGGATGAGAGAGAGAGAGAGAGAGAGAGAGAGAGAGAGAGAGAGAGAGCTGTGCCAACCTCCGCTGCTCAAGTAACGAGCCAGTTTGAGAATGTAAGAAGTAGAAAGTACAGAAATTTTTGTTCAAATGTAGCGAGTAAAAGTAAAAAGTCGTCAGGAAAAGAAATACTCAAGTAAAGTACAGATATGTGAAAAATCTACTTAAGTACAGTAACAAAGTATTTCTACTTCGTTACTTCCCACCACTGGTCACCAGGACGGTTGAGCTGAAGGAAGAGAAACACTCACTCACCCAGTCAGTCAGGATGTGTCCCACATGTTCGGTGGAGCCGTCCGGTTTTCTGGCATCTCTGAGGCAACTGAGCAGAGCTGAGGACGACAAATACAATGAATAAGAGAAATGTTTTTTCAGAGATGATCCCGACTTTAGTGGATCATCGTTTCCATGAGGGGCTGCGTGGTACCTTCGTGCAGCGGTATCAGCGAATCCAAGGTTCCAAAGATCTGGTTCAGTTCCTGCTCGGTCATGATGGACAACTTCAGCATCGGGTCACGATAAGCCTGCAGAGCACAAGGAACACACGCGTGAGAATACTCAGAAAATACCAGAATCGTAGGAGAAAACTCTGATCTTTTTTTTTTTACCTTCTTTGCCAATTTTAGATCCTCCACCAGGTCTTGCTCGCCCTGAGCCAACTCAAATATAGCCTGCAGGGAGAGAGAGAGAGAGAGAGTTAATGAAGTTACCTGATCGTTTTCATTTTCACTTACTTCTGGATTAGAATCTGTTAGGAATTTCAAACTTTTAACTATAGGTTGTGTCTGAAAGAACTCTTAATAATAAAGCTAGAGGTAGTTTTAGCTAGATATAATGCACATACAAATTAATTTAATAACCGTTGCTGTTTAGTGCCAATAATGTATCTTTTAGTTGTCCTCATAATTAACTTCTTGGATATTAAAGCATATTTTCATTAGCTGTATTCAACATCAGACAGAATTCAAGGAGCTGTCCTTTCTGGGGCAAAGTCAGTATGACATTGTTTAGTTTCGAGGATGCGAATGTTTACACATTCACAGTCAAGATTGTTTTGATGGAGCAGACACACACAATAACACAATAATAGTTTCTCAAACCATAATGAATGACTCTTTTCATAAAGGCGGAAGGGGAGGTAGGAGCAGTGGGTCAATAACATTACCTTATACAAATCATTATTTTCAACCTTTCGCTTATCATATTTAATATTTGGAATTTGCTAATAATGTTTGTACGTCACGAGGATGGTCAGTCTAATAGGAGAGTCGAAAAGAGTTTGTTATGGTTAAGTTGGTGCAGCCGAGATGGCTGGAGCAAGACACTTTCTACTCAAGGCTGAATTACGAGACAACATCAAATTGTCAGGGTAGATAGAGTTGCCCCAGCAACCGGCAGAGTAGCGTAGGTGCATGACGGAGAGCTGCTCGCTGTCACTTCCTGGATTCGGTGACAAGAGGCGTGGGACTGCGGCTGGACCAATAAGGGAGATCCAAAGTGATTTGCGGTGACTCCCCTCCAAATATTCATAACCAATCACATCAAATCTACTGTTATAACTATATCAAACCCCTTCTGTTCGGGGCCATTTTCAACTTCCTACTGCTAACTTAATTAGCATAGGCTGTGATAATTGTCCATAGCTATGAATAACTTTTCATTGTATCTTTAAATAAAACATTTGATTGAACCAAAATCTTGGATCGGCTTCTCTCATTATATAGGATAAAACAACACGCCTTAACAAATCAAATATTGTTTTTATATTTGGTAAAGTTGGTTTAAATATATATTTCTATACATTTCATTGTCTTGAGTTGCACGCCCTGTTTGTTTGTTAGTTTTGTTTGTTTGTTTGTTTTTTTTGGTTCTGTTTTTATGCCTTTATTTTATTTTATTTCAATTGACTCTTTTTTCTTTCTTTCTCTTTTCCTTTCATTTTGGCATAATTTCTTACCTACTCCTAGTGTTTGTCTGTTTGTACTTGATTACCTGAAAAAAACTAATAAACATATTGTTAAAAAAAATATATATATATATATATTTCTATTATATTTGTATTTCTCTTGTACATCTCTTTATCCAGAGTAAATCATGGGAGTAATTCATTTTCAAAGTTCTGCTATTGTTGCTTTGTATACACAGAAAAATGAATGATTAACAAACGACAACAGCTCCTCCAGTGTCTCTCACCTCCTGTCGTTTGATCTCCTTCGGGCTCAGCGGTTGTGTCGCCCCCAGTCGGACATCGAACGTCTCGCTCCACAGTTTGCTGTCCCGGCGCTTGGCGGCTGGGGCTGTTGCCGTGGGACCCCGGGTCGCAGTAACAGAGGAGGAGGGGACGGAGAGCGTCGCCGAGGTGACACGCGTCTTCATCGTGGAGGAGGAGGAGGAGGAGGAGGGAGGAGGCGGTGGAGGAGGAGGAGGAGGAGCAGCTCTCTCTGTCCGGCTGTCATTACGAAAACTGATGGAGCGCTGCAGAGACACAGAGGAGTTTTAAACACTGTTTTCATCTCAATCTTATTAACACATTATAATGCACACTGTAAAATAATATCTACTACATTTATTCTTTATTTTTCTCTGCTTGTTGTGACTATTGTCTCAGGTTCAACATCTGGAGTCGGTGGAGGACTCCTCCATCTCCAACCCGGTGCATAGGTTCACCAGGTAGCTCAGCTGGTCGAGACTGAACCATTAAAGCATCACTAGGTCGTTTATATATAGTGAATTAGGCACCCGACCTGCAGGGGGAGCCAGAGTATAGCCGAGAGTCCTCACAGCAGCAGCTTATATTTATTATACTATACATAATAGTGATATTGAAGATTATTTTTTAAATGTTACTTCTGGCTCCAGCATCGCTTGAGTTAACAAATCTTATTTTTCATTTATTCCATTCTATAATTTCCTGTGTTCTCTTGTCTCCTTCTGTTGCTGTAACTAGTGACATTACCCGACCTGGGATCAATAAAGTTTAACTTATCTTAACTAATACAATACAAAACAAAGGAGGGGGGGGGGGGTTCACCTGCAGCGTCTCACTGATCCTCTTGAGCGGCGCCGTCTTGACGGGCGGCAGCAGGTTGGCCAGAGACGTCCCCCGGGAGACAGGCTTACTGCGCTTGGTGCTGGGCTCCTGTGGCAGAGAACAGAGTCTATTCATCTTCAGCTCATCACATGAAAACAAGAGTCTCCTGATCCAGAGTCCACAAGAGGACTGAGGCCCAGACGACAAGTCCAAATCCAACTCAGATGACTTTCACACCTCCAGGCTAATGAGGATCTGAACGTTGTTACTATCAAAGAGAGACACTGGGGCAGACAGTCATGTACATTAAGACTTGAAATGTCAATGGTGCAAACATTAGGCTCCATCTCATCTATGTGTGTATTTATTTTATTTTTTAAATTTGTTATGTCATTTTCTGTAATGTTGAATGTAGAGTGTTCTGTATCCTCTGCATGTTCTCTTACATTGTGAAAATATTTGGGAAAATAAAATATTCAAAAAAAACAACAACATTAGGCTCCATCTATTCTCACAGCAGCCACCGGCAGCTTCTGGACATCAGTACAGGTTGGGGTCAAATCCCCCAAAACAGGCAAAAACTGTTACTAATAGTACAGTTACAAGTGCACTTTTAAAATGCAGTAATTTAATTTCAAAAATGTCTGACAATCATATCCAAAGAAAATTAAAGATCCAAAGTTCTTTGGACACAAGAGAATTAGATAAAATTCTTCATATCATGATGATTTTCATCAGTAAACAAACCTGTACAGACAACATGACGTTAAAGGACATAGATTCAATAAAAAACAAAATAAAAATAACTGAAACTGGAAATCACAGACGCACATCAAGTTGTTTTATAGAGATATGAAACAGAGAAGTTGCAGCCAGAGAAATGAAATGAAATCACACAATTTACTGGTTATCAAAGCTGTTGTTCATGGACTTTCCGTAAGGCAAATGATGAATGAGGTTGTGTGTGTGTGTGTGTGTGTGTGTCTGTGTGTGTGTGTCTAGAAGTTCAAGTAGTTTGCGGAAAGGCTGACTCGGTGTTGATGATATACTGTAAGTTCACAATAGTATGATTCAAATGGTTTCCCTTTTGCCAAATACACACACACATACACACACACACACACACACACACACACACACACACACACACACACACACACACACACACACCGGCCTTCACATGATCAGGGTCTATTTGTGTGTAGAAAATGCCACCAGGCTACTTGACCTGATTACAGACCTATAATAAATCAATGTGTGTATGTTTGTGTGTGTGTGTGTGTGTGTGTGTGTGTGTGTGTGTGTGTGTGTGTGTGTATGTGTGTGTGTGTGCCCTGCAGCCCACAGTCAGCTGACCTACTGGAATACTGGAACTGTCAAAGTTTGCTCAAACTCAGGAACCAGTTCATCAAAATAAAATAAAGATTATTCTCAATTGTCCTCAATCGCTCAAAGACAAAGTGAAACGTTCGGCCTCCATGTCTCAGATCTGACGACAGATCGTCCACAGTTTCCAACTAAAAGATAAAAGTCTCTTCTCTCCGGTCAGACTGACTCAGCAGTGTGTAAACCTGCTGATGACGGAGTTCTGATGTTTTCCTCTGAACAAGCAGATGATGTATTTATCAAAGATGGACGTGTTGTTTTATAAAACTTTGAGGTTGAGCGAGGATGAAACATCAGGAGATCACTTCCTCTGCACGTGTGAAGTTTCCATTGAACATGTGGTAATGAGTTTCTGTGGGTGACGGCGTTTCAGTTGATTCAATCTGACAAAGATCAATTCAGTTCAGTCGACTGGTTGTCGAACGACAGCAGGTTCACAGCAGAAAACTGTCTCACTTTCTACCTTTAAACTCAAATCTTTAACAGGATGTTAATGTTATTTGAAAAGAAATTTGAAAAACATGTGTCCTGAATATTGGACTCACAGTCAACTGCCATTACCTGTTAATAAGCAGCATTACATAAAAGTCAGGGAAGAATCCATCAGAAACAGTTTGCACAAAACTCTATCTCAATTGGATATGTGCATATATGCAATATGGTGATAAAAGTCTGTTACTTCCACTCTTCTTAAATTATTCCTTTATTTCTTATTCTCTATGTATCTAATTTATTTTTGAAAGCTTTTATTGTCTTGTCTTGGGTATGTATTCTATGTAAAGATCTATCAATTGTAAAAATAAATTTGCCTTGTCAAATTCACATTAAGTGACGAATAAGCATGGATTCGCTGTGTGAACAGAATGAACAGTAACTATGATGCTTTACTCAAGAGTGTGGTGATGAAAGAAACTAATTATGCAGGTGCTGAGATTCACTTTAAAAGAAATGAGGCACATTTGACCAGTTCACATGAAACTGTGAAGTACAGTTCCTCTGTCTTACCTCCACCTGTTTCCTCATGTCACTGTTCCCTCTGCTGAACTCTACCGGACATCCTGACCTGATCCTCTGAAGCAGCAGGCAGACGGGACTCTGACCCGCCACCATACTGCTCAATACACAACCCAGCACAGCACCCAGTTTTACCACCAGCAAAGTTTCCCAACAAGGTCTGATGGAGCTTCCACTGAGAGTCTTCAGTGCCGTAAGTATCCAAAAAGCTGCTGGTACCAACCCGGAGTCCAGAGAGAACCTGGTACCAGTAGAGTTTCCAACAACAGTTCTTTGGTTCTTCAAGCTCACTCAGAAAAAACAAATTTGGAACCAGTTGCTCGTCTGGATCAAGTTCGCAAGGTTCAAGTGCACCTGATGCTGTCAAAGGACCGACAGGGGCAGGAGATCCAGATCCAGATCCAGATCAGCAGCAGCAGCAGCAGGGTCCATAAAGAGCAGAGCTTCACACAGTTCCTCAGGATCTTTAAGGCCGAGGTCAGATGAAGGTAAAAGCTTCAGAACTTCTGGATGTTCTGTTCGTCTGCCGCCAACTGTTTTTAAATGCCCTGTTGAAGCTCTCTCTCTCTCTCTCACTCTCAGAGATGCTAATCCCCCCCCCACTCTGTCTCTGACTCACTTGTTCACTGCCTCACTCGCTGTACTTCCTCCCCTGCCCCACCTACATTTTCATTAATTGTTTTCTGGGCCACCTCTTTCCTCTGTCAGGGATCATAGTGCTTTTGCACAAAGAATAAATTTATATTATTGATCCCATTGGTCCATTGCATTGTTGGAAGCTCACACTCCCGCATGAGAGAGAGAACTGCAATGTGTGCATGTACGCAAACGGAAACTATGAGGTCACACAGTCGGCTTGGATGGTAAAAACTTTACGGACGATAGCACTGCACCCAGCTATACAATGCAGCAACGGAGCAAAACACCAAATAAGAGAAAACAAGTGTAAACAAATTTTGTGTCTATATTTGAGTAAAAGTTCATAATAGCTGTCCTGTGTATGCACAGTGACATTAGTGGAGCAGATACTGGATCTGCTGGTGTTGCTGAGACTTCACTGATCAGTGGATCATCAGTCGATACCAATCTGAGCCGTAATGATCCCAGTCCGAGGAAG
Organism: Limanda limanda; assembly: GCF_963576545.1. NCBI lineage: Eukaryota > Metazoa > Chordata > Actinopteri > Pleuronectiformes > Pleuronectidae > Limanda > Limanda limanda. The sequence continues at coordinate 26,982,332 of NC_083639.1, forward strand.
AGGAGCCTGCAGGCAGACACAGCTCTGTCCTGGTTCCACAGCTCGTGGTCCACTCAATGGCTTTGACTTGGAGAAACAAACATGTGAACACAGACTCACTGTGTCGGGACATGAACATTTTCCACATTCTAGGGTTAAAACTGATTCCTGGTTCGGGCAGAACTTGGAGATGTTATTATTATAGAGCTGAAACAAAAGTTGTTGGACTAGAACTAACGAGTGTTTAATAATAATAATGTAATGAATTATTTGGTCTTAAAAATGTTCATCAGTGGAGAAAAAACACAATTTACTGAAGTGTGATATTGAATGGTGACGTTTTTCCAACCAACAGTCCAGACTACAAAGATATTAGACAAAGTAAAACTTAAAATCCTCACATTAAAGAATATGTAACCAAAGTAACTGAATTCATTGCAGACTTAAATTAATCGGTGATGAGTTAATACTGTCGGTTGGTTTGTTTGTAGGAAAGTTTACACAGAAACTACAGGACGCATTTCCACCAAACTGAACCAGTGTTGTTTCTACTTTCTTTAACATTGAGAGAATAATTCATGGACCTTGATGAAAAAGATTTGAAATTTTTAGAGAACTGATATCGATGAGTGTGACATTTGACGGAGCTTTAGAGGATTTAACAGGACCGTTAGTCAAGGTATGTTCCGCTATCTTAGTTTTGGATTTTGGATAAATGGCTGCACAACCCAAAACTTACAAGAAGACTCGCTATACTATAGGAAAAAATGTTTCACCATTTGCTCACATTTAATAAACAAACAGATTAATCTAGAAAAGAATCATCGTATTAATTGATCATATAATTAATTGGTTGCAGCCATAATTCGGCGTGGTCATGGTTACGGTTTAAGTGAGTCAGGAGAGAAAACAACTGTAAATGTCAATATATATATTCATGTAGACGTAATGACAGTCGAGCAGCATGCACATTACCAGGATCCCAGAACAGAAGCAGCTAAATTCTATTCATTAATTATCTAAACCTGAAAAGTCTAAATGTCTGAAGTGAAAAAAAAACCATTGTGTTATTCATAGAAACATTCCCAACGGGTTCCAGTGAAAGTTGAGTCAGAGCATCGATGTTGATTTGTGACTTCAAATGAAAAACAGCTCACGACACAACTGACCTTGGCTCAGCCCTCTGATTCAGATCCATTGTCTGTAAATGGGAGAGTTGAGGACGCCCCGATATAAAAGCACAGAGCGGGAGTCATCCACTGAGATCAGCTGTTTGCACTGACACAGAGAAACTGCCTTGTGTTTGAATTTAACAAAGAATTACGGTTGCTAATGGAAGAGTGGATTTTCTTTATTATTAATGGTTAAGAGAGAGACTTAAAACACGATAGATAAATTGCCATGTGCTTAAATTTACAAAACCTTTAATATAATTGAAACCTAGAAAGACCAAACACTCCCCATCTTCTCAAAATACAGAGGCAGCATTTTTATCAAAATCCTTCACTGACACAAATGCACTGCTCTGTATCAAGCTTAATGTTTCAAGATTCAAAGTTCTGATGTTTAAAACTTGAGTGGACAAAACCAAACAGCCTGATATATAGAGCCACAAATATCCAAAATACAGAAAATACAACAAAACCATGAAAACACAAATGGAAATTGGTTCTTTCACAAAATCCCAACTCATATTACTTGAAAACTACCAGAGGAAACGTCTCTTATTCCAAATAAAGGTGTCTTCCCACAGTTTGGTTCACTGACCCAGATCGATAGCTGTTAATCAACCATGTGACCCTGAGGGCTTCAGCAGATTTTAATTAACAAGTAAAAAAAAGTCAATAACGAATCTGGTGTCAAACGAAAACCTCTGAAGTGAATAAAGAACGACAGGACTAAACATCTGGTTAACATGCGTAGCAACAATGATGACAGCTGATTAATTATTCTCACTTTTATAGTTGATTTATAATTTGTATAAATGTCAAACATTGTTTGTCGTCTCTTATATGAGAAGGTTTTGCTGCTTCTCTCTGTTTTATTGATTTTTAAACTGAATATTTTGGGGATTTGTACAAAATAACAACGGACCCAGAAAATATATTTAGGATAAATGAACATTTGATCAAATTGTCTTCGCCTCCACTCCAGATATTCCAGATTAAATATAAACCCCCTTATCTTAACCTTTGACCTTAAAACAGACAGAGTGGCCTCCAGGTCCTGTTTTATCAGTCGGAGGACAATGTGACAGTCTGTGACTCAAGGAGCCGCAGGGAGGAACAGTGGAGAAACAATAGAGTGTAATTCATTTCTGTTGGTTATCTGGCAGCGTTGGTTCGTACCGGCCTCAAACTGAGGGTTTGTGTGGGTCTGTTTGTCGCACTGCAGCCGACTGAGCAGGCGGGACATCCTGAGCAGAGAGGGGAATGCCCAGGAAGGAACGGGCTGCTGCCAGGGAGCTAACAATACAGTGAAGCCCCCCCGAGGGTCCACAGTCAGACTCCGTCATGTTTCTATTCCTATATATAAATATGACCGACCACCACAGAATTCTAATCTATTAAATAGAGGCTATTTAATCAATCAACTAACCTCTTACAAAATTATTAAATAGATGAATCAACATGTCTCTAAACATTATAACTCTGAAAAAAGTTAAATTAAGTCAAGCAACTTTAAACGGGCCCAGAATGACTTAAGTGACAACAAAGAGACACAACCACAGACACTCAAAACAATGACAAAGATAGAGGAGACAAAAACAATCCAACAACTACAGAGAGACACAAATTGAAAAGAAGAAGACACTTCTCTGAAGAGACGTTAAGCAGCTTGAATCATTCAACTACGAAGGGACTTCACCAAACATAGGTTCTAAACATGAAGTGAAACTACTACAACAACAAAATAATGCAAAACAACAGCAGAGAGACTCAAAATTACCACACAAAGAATAACAGAGCCATGTTATTGTTAATACATGACTTAAATTTTCTGTTGCAAGGTTGCATTAGTTTGAAGCAACACTTTGAAGCATTTACTGAGCAGCAGCGCCCTCTGCAGCCACATGTGGGGATTTATTCTGTCGGGTGATGAAGTGGTTTTAATGTGGAGAAAAACTAAATCTGTCCATCTCAGGATATTACCCATGATCCTCTGCTTCCTGAACCAAAAGAGCTGCTGCTGTTGTGAATCCACCCAACTCTTCATATTTTAAAAGTTTTTCCTTATTCTTTAAAATTGTATGTGAAAACCGACAGAAGTCACTCTTTGGTTTTAAAATGTTTGGGTCATTTTCTAATGCGCCAACATTCTACCACCATAATATTTATCCTTGTTAAAATAAAGTCCAACACGTCCTCACATCAATAAAGCTTCTCTGAGACATTTCAACACTCTTTCAGTCCACAGTTAAGAGAAGTGAGTTTAAAGGATCTGAACTTACGTTGATGTCCAGACTGCAGAGACTGAGGGAGTCTGCATCCCTGCTCGCCTGCTTCCTCTTCTTCTGCAACACAAACACAAGATATAAATATTAAATTATGTTTTTATGGGTAAACAAAAGACTCAAACATAATGTGAGAGGTGATAAACCACAGACTGTTTGTAAAGATGGATGACATGATGGCTTCCAAGCGCCAAAGTGTCTAGGTCCCCCCCTGGTGGCCGGCTGCAGTATAGCTCATAAAGCCCACCTTAGTTGACGGGACATGGGCCCAGCTAAAAATTCAAAATGCAACTTAAATACATTTGTCAGAGATGGATTGTTTTACTTCTGAAAATGAATGAATCACAATTTTCCCAAAGTCCGAGATGACGACCTCATATCTCCTGTTTATTCCGACCGACCTCGAAATACTGATAGAAATATCACAGAAGACAAAGAAACACTCAAAATTCATCATCATCCTTCAGGGGCAGGCGACCTCAGTGGTAACCGTGGCAACCACTGTTTGAGTGGAGGGAGGCTGCGCAGGTTTACGCTACGTGACAATGAACCAAAGTTATGCTGCCATGACGACGACAACAGGAAGTCTGATGGAGAAGGTCAGCGAGGACAAACAGCTCAGGAAACAAGGAGGAGGAGAACAAGAGAAGAAAGGGAGGATGAGGGGAGGACAGGAGAGGTGGTGAGTGAGGGTGGGAGGACAAGAGAGGAGCCAAAGAGGGGGAGAGTAAGAGGAAAGGCAGAAAAGAGGAAGGCAGAAAAAGGGTGAGAGGAGGAGGACCGAAGAGGAGACAAGTGGAGGAGTAAGGAAAGAAGGAGGCGAGGAAGAATAAACAAAAGGAGGGTATAATGGATAAGAGGAGGAGAAAAGAGGGGGGAGAAAGGTAAAAGAGAAGACAGGTGAGGAGGGGAAAGGAGAGGAGGACACATAGAAAGAAGGAGGAAGAAAAGGAGGAGGGAAGATGGAAGGATGAGAGACAAGGGTGAAAAAGAGGAGAGAGGAGAGGGGTGAAAAGAATGTAAAAAAACAGGAGAGAGAAGTGAATGAGAGGAAACAAGGAAAAGGAGGAAAAATGGAGAGGTGGTGAAAAACAGAAGGAGGAAAAATAGAGGAGACAAGAAGAGGGTAGAAGTAAAAGGAAAGTCAGAAAAGAAAAGGGGGAGAGAAGGAGAGGAGATGAATGCAGTCAGATAGATTAACTGATAGGAGAAGAAAGGTGAGGAGAGGAGAGAGGAGATGAGAGGTGATAGAGGAAGGAAGGATAAAGGAGAAGAGGAGGAGAGTGGGAGAGGAGAAGGAGAGGAGGAAGAGGGGAGGACAAGAGGAGGAGGAGCAGAGGAGGAGGAGGGGAGGATGTTGAGATCAGCGTAGCGCAGTGGAACAATAGCAGGAAGTCGGCTGTTTGTTCAGTATTGTGTTGAGACGTTGTTGTTGCCCGGACGTTATATAACCTGGCAGACTTTACCTTTAACACATCGTTGCTATAGAAACCAGCGCAAAGGAAGAGGAGGAGTCTGCTCCTCCCGTCCATATAAGGTCTGTTCTCTTAATTACCCTTTGTGTTAAGACGACTGGGGCAACTGCAAATCAGAGTTCCTTCTACAGTCTCACATTGAGCTTCTATATATTAAGTTGTTAATTTAGAATCTCAAGCGATCGTCTTCTCACTTATCCTTGAACTGTTGTTTTGTCAGTTTTTTGTTCCCATGACGATCACAGTCAATATCTGACGGTGATCTCAGGTGTGTTGGATAATTTGTCAGGTCGGGTTCACTCATGTTGGTCGTCCACTGTCGGTAATCAGGGAAAACCTTAGGCTCGGGTCGGGTTCGGTTAGTTTCCGTTAGAACCAGAGTCGCGTTTACTCCAGATTTGCTCTCTGTAAATATAAAAGCATGGCGCTACTAGAGGTCACTACTGCCCCTACTGGTCAAGTCCAAACAGACACAGGATGTGCGAAGCAGCCAATGATTCGTATCAGCATCGTAAAAAGTAAGACTTAGGAATCACTGCCAATTTTTTCAATATTTATATATATATATATACTGTTAGTTTTCAGTATTTTTTTAACTCTCTAATCCATATCAGTCATAAACATACAGATTTGCATCATTGTTCCATGTGTGACAACTGTTCATTAACATCATTATAACAAAATAAACACTTTCACTTCGTCTGACACAGTTTGACTGAGACTGATGGGAAATCGGACTCTGGACTTAAACAGTATAAATCGTAAATATGAAACAACAAACACATCATAGGACAACAAGACAAAGTTTTTCCCTTCTCATCTCTGTGAGGAATCCACCTCCAGAACCCTCAGAACCTTCAGAACCTTCAGAACCTTCAGAACCTTCATGGAACACAGACTGAAACTCACCCGGTAGTGAACAAAGAGGCAGCAGCCCATCATCAGGACCAGATGTGCTTCTCAATCCCACTTCAAGTGCTAATGAATCTCTCTCTGCAAACATCTGCTTCTCCTCCTTCTCCAGATCTCCTCTTTTGTTTTTTTACCCCAAAGTCACATCAGCTCTGCTTTCTTTTCTCCTCCTCACGTGAAAGTCACCATCTGCGATCTCTTCTCTCCTCCTCTGGAGTCCGCACTTCTTCTCTCCTCCTGCACCGTCACATTGCTTTCTCCTCTTTCTCTTTCTCCTTCTCTCCTCCAGTGCCTTTTCTGCTCCTCACTCTCTCTCCTGCTGTTTTCTACCCTCCTCTGTCGGCCGCCTTTCTCCCTCGTCCTCCTCCGACTCATCAGGTCACAGTCTGAGTGGAGCAGCAGACCCTCAGGAACAGGAACCATTCACAATATGTGTGTGTGTTTGAGTGTGTGTGAGTGTGTGTGTCCACTCCGTTCCTATTGGACAAACAGGAAGTGACGGGGGGGGGGGAACAGGCGTCTATAATTAGGAGCTACAGGAGACACGGAGACACCGGCGACAGAGACTTTGACACAAACAACATAAACTCTGGTTTATAAAAATCTCAGTGGAGGTGGATTTTGAAGCGTCAGTGTAAATATTAGATGATTCATAGTTTAGCTCCACACTGAACTTTACCTGCAGAACTGAGATTTTACATTTATTCCCACCAGATAAAAACGAAACTCAATTAAATCCATATTTGTTGTGAACACGTTTCGTCTTTAAAACAGCTCCAGTTCTCCTCGCTTCCCTTGCACAGTTTTATCAAAGTGCTTGATGCTGTTGCTCAGGAGGTAGAGCGGGTCGACCACTAACCACAGAAGGTCAGCGATTCGATCCCAGTCTTCCCCATTAGGCGAGCTGAAGTGTCCTCAGGCGAGACGCTGAGCCCCACGTTGTGTTGCTGGTGTGTGACTGAGGTGTGAAAGAGAAAAGTGCTGCACATCGATGAGCTTTGACTGGAAATACATCAAAACAGGTCGTTTACAGGAGAGTTGTTTGAGTGTAACTCCGGAGAACTCGCCACAGTTCTGTCCCCTCGCTCTTCATTCAATCCCAGACTGACGCCACGGTGACCTGTGAGGAGCACACCACCTCCTGCAGGACTCCTTGTCCTTTGACAAGATTCTGTCCTTTTGAGGGACGTTGTGTTCGGACTTTTGATTTCCGTTCCTGTGTTCGGACCTTTGGTGGATTCGGACGTGTGCAGGGAACACAATGACACATTTCACATGGGAGATCTGTTCTTACCCCTCTGAGGGACCAGCCGTCAGGAGAGAAGAGACAGGGAGGAAGTTTCCTTCTGACGCGTCGACCTGGTGGGAGAAAATAATACTTAGAACACAGCGGTTTAGGTTTGAGTTTGAACAGAGCTCCCCCTGGGGCTTTCTGTCCGTCAATGCATGTAAACCACAAACAAAGTTTTTCTATTATTCAGGGACCGAGCACCTGCGGTGGGAGGACCTATCGTATTTCAAAGATTTTGTATTTCCCTTTTGGGATTTTTCAGGGCCTACACAGGCTCAAATTCTTACCAAAGTTTGCAGGAAATTCAAAAAGTGATTGTATTCTGGAGTAATTTGAAATGGGCGTGGCAAAATGGCTCAACAGCGCCATCTAAGGAAAAGCCCCTCGGTTAGCTTTCACCGATCTTCACAAAAATCGTAGCCCAGGTGTATCATGACTAGACAAAAAAAAAAAGTCGGAGGTGCAATGGGAAAAACGCAACAGGAAGCCCGCCATTTTGGATTTAGTGGCCATTTTGGCTGTTTTCAAAAAATGTTCTTTGACGTACTTGTCCCAGGGTTTTCATCAGAACAACTTCATATGGACATGAGTGTCATCACAACAAGACGGAGATATGAACTACCTTGAATTTCGAGTTTATCACACGGTGTGATCGTGGCATGGCGCCAATGTTTGATTACACGCCATCAAAACACAATTTTTGTATCTCAGACATACATGGTGCAATCGAGTCCAAACTAGATATGTAAGACAAGAGTCCCGGCCTGATGACATCTACACAGAAATTATGAATTAAAATCACAGCGCCCCCTGGTGGCAACAGGAAATGTCTTGTTTTTGGAACATCTTACACTTGGAAGTATTCCTCATCACTGACTGCAACCATGTCAAACTGTGTCAAAAGTGTCTCAAGACATTGATAATGGCATAAGAATACTGGGCCTCAAACACCATATTAGTGGCGTCAATTTTATCAATTCGCCATTAAACACGAAATTGCTGTAACTTCAGTGTTCATGCTTCAGTCTCCCTCAAAATACGTTTGTGTAACAACAGAACCCCCCTGAAGATATTTATATGGTTTTAAGGAATGGGCGTGACAAAATAACTGACTAGCGCCCCCTAAAGTGCAGCCCCGGCACTAAGATTGGCCGACATGTACAAAAATCTATAGGAACATTTGTCTTTTCATGACAAACAAATGACAAAGTCTGAGGAACTTGTCCTTGGGCTTTCATTAGATCAAAGTCAAATTCTGTGGAGGTCATCTCAACAAGATGGAGATATTAACTACCGAAAAAAGGGATTTGTTATAACTCCTCTGTGCATTGTTCTTTCAGCCTCAAACCTCATTCACACATTCACAGTCCCGCCCTGATCAGATCCATGTGTCAATATTGACTCATCATTGTCACCGGCTGGCTACAAAAAGTGACATGTTTTAAACTTTGATGAACTGCTCTTGGCTGCTTTACAATATACAGCTCAAATGATCTGTACATATAAAAGAACACTTCAAAGGATGCATTGCAAATAATTCTTTGTTGTCAGTTTGCTTTAATGTCACAGTGTCAGTGGTGTTAGATTCGTTTGATGTCTTAGATGTAAAGGTGAAAGACTTACACGATCTGAAGAGAGAAAACAGATATATTAGTGTAGTGTAGTGATAGCGATAGCACCACCTTCTGCCAAAAGGAGGTAAGCCTCGTTTTAAAACTAAATTAGATTAAGATAAAGTTTTCACTATGGGGTCTAACTTCATGGGGTGGACTGTAATGCGTGATTACTGAGCGTGGTCCAGCGGTGCATGACAGACGCAGGAAGTGAAGCGTTTATCCTTGTACGCAAAACGCATGCAATGCGGAGACGTGAGCTTGGTCATTGATCGTTCTGTCCACCAACCGCTTTGACATAAAGGCAGCAGCTGCTGAGGAGAGGTAAAACCATACTGTTGCTCTTTTCAATAGTGTGTTAAAACGCGGGAAAGAGAGGAAGTGAACGAGAGAGGGAGGAGCAGAGATCTGTTACCGCTTAGAGGAAGTGAAAATATTCTACAGTCACTGGCAGCAGATGAAATGAAGCAGCAAGAAAATCAACTGGCCAGACAAATACTCTCCTGTTGGATCTGTGTGGATCTACTGAAGGATCCGGTGACTACTGTCTGTGGACACAGCTACTGTCTGAGCTGTATTAACACCCACTGGGACAAAGAGGAGGAGAGAGGAAGCTACAGCTGTCCTCAGTGTAGACAGACCTTCACACCGAGGCCTGTCCTGGAGACAAGCACCATGTTAGCTGATTCACTGGAGGAGCTGAAGAAGACTGGACTCCAAGCTGCTCCTGCTGATCACTGCTATGCTGGACCTGATGATGTGGCCTCTGATGTCTGCCCTGGGAGAAAACGGAAAGCTCTCAAGTCCTGTTTGGTTCGTTTGGACTCTTATTGTGAAAAACACCTCCAGCCCCATCTTCAGTCACCTCCATTGAAGAAGCACAAGCTGGTGGAGCCCTCGGAGAAGCTCCAGGAGAACATCTGCTCTCGTCACGACAAGGTGATGAAGATGTTCTGCCGCACTGATCAGCAGAGTATCTGTTATCTCTGCTCTGTGGATGAACATAAAGACCACGACACAGTGTCAGCTGCAGAAGAAAGGACTGAGAGGCAGAGAGAGCTCGGGCTGAGGAGACAAACAATCCAGCAGAGAGTCCAGGACACCGAGAAAGACGTGAAGCTGCTTCAACAGGAGGAGGAGGCCGTCAATGGCTCTGCTGATAAAGCAGTGGAGGACAGTGAGGAGATCCTCACTGAGCTGATCTGTGTGCTGGAGAAAAGAAGCTCTGATGTGGAGCAGCAGATCAGATCCCAGCAGGAAACTGAAGTGAGTCAAGTCAGAGAGCTTCAGGAGAGACTGGAGCAGGAGATCACTGAGCTGAAGAGGAGAGACTATGAACTGAAGCAGCTCTCAGACACAGAGGATCACAACCAGCTTCTACACAACTACCCCTCACTATCACCACTCAGTGAATCTACACACCCATCCAGCATCAGGAGCCGTCCTCTGAGGAACTTTGAGGACGTGACAGCAGCTGTGTCACAGGTCGGAGGTCGACTACAGGACATTTTGAGTGAGGAAGAGACAGAGATTTTACAGATTGTGTCTCAAGTGGATGTTTTACTGCGACAACCAGAGCCAGAGACCAGAGCTGACTTCTTAAGATATTCACAGGAAATCACACTGGATCCAAACACAGCAAACAAACATCTGTTATTATCTGAGGGAGACAGAAAAGTAACATGTATGAGAGAAGATCAGTCTTATTCTAATCACCCAAAAAGATTCCCTCATTGTAATCAGGTCCTGAGTGGAGAGAGTCTGATTGGACGTTGTTACTGGGAGGTGGAGGTGGAGGTGGGGGAAGTAGTTGGTGTAGCAGTCGCATACAAGAACATCAGCAGAGCACGAAACTCAGATAAATGTGGATTTGGATACTATGATAAATCTTGGTCGTTATCTTGTTATGGAAACGGTTATATCTTTTATTACAACAACATCAAGACTCGATGGTCAGGTCCTCGGTCCTCCAGAGTAGGAGTGTACCTGGATCACAGGGCAGGTGTTCTGTCCTTCTACAGCGTCTCTGACACCATGACTCTCCTCCACAGAGTCCAGACCACATTCACTCAGCCTCTCTATGCTGGAGTTAGGCTTTATTATGGATCCACAGCTGAGTTCTGGAAACTCAATTAGATTTGAGTCATTAAAAGCAGTGATTCAGATTCTGTGTTTAAATCTTTAACTTCTTTTATCTCCATGTTTGTTGATCAAAGTTCGTCGTGGTGACGTTTCTGCTCCGCACAGAGATCAGCTGTCAATCAAACACTGACCTTCCTTTATCACACATATTTAGTTCTCACTCTGTAAAGACAGAAATCTATAATTACACTGACATGAAGGTGTTTGAAAGAACCCGAGCACCGAAAGGCCCAATTGTATTTCGAAGGACTTGCATTTCCATTTTGGGCTTTTCCAGGGCAAAATTGCTGTAACTTCGGTGTTAGAAGTTCGACCTCCCTCAAACTACATGTTTGTGACAACAGCCCCCCCCCCTCCCTGCAGACACTCATATGGTTTTAAGGAATGGGCCTGGCAAAATAACTGACTAGTGCCCCCTAAAGGGCAGCCCCGGGACTACGATTGGCCGACATCTACAAAAATCTATAGGGACATGTGTCTTTTCATAACAAACAAATAAGTCTCTTGGATAGAGATGCTAGACAGGGAGCCCGCCATTTTGACTTTAATGGCTATTTTGGCCATCTTCCACATTTGTACTTTGACGAACTTATCGTACGGCTTTCATCGGATCAACTTCAACTTCTGGGAATGTCATCTCAACAATCGGACATCATCAAAATTTGATTACACGCTATCAAAACACGAGTTTCTGTATCTCTGGCATATTTGGTCAAATCGGGTCCAAACTAGACATGTAAGACAAGACTCCCAGATCGACATCCCGTGACGGACGTAGGAAGTGAAGCGTTTATCCGTGCCGCAGTGCGCTGAGTGTGAAGATGGAAGTGACGATAAACTTGATTCTGACGGATGTATTTACTTGTTTGAATCTATTAATGATTTTAACCATACATACAAATAAAAACAAGACAATAAACAGACTAAAGAAACGTTTTTGCACAGCTTCATCTCTAACGTCTAGGGATGGGTATCGTTTGGTTTTTATCCGATACCGGTTCCTAACCGATACTTTTAAAACGATACCGGTGCCTAAACGGTGCCTGAACCGATACTTTTTTCAAAAAAGTGCACAAAACGATGCTTGACTAAGAAAGGCTTTTTTAATTGCCAAATATATTAACTGTTTAAAGCAGATTATAAATATATACAAAACCCTTTATAACTTAAAACTATGAATAACATACGAACTGTTAACAAAAGTTTACACTATACTTAAATAAATAAAAATAAATACAAAACACACACACTCTGACTCGTGACTCTGACTTCAGTGCCTGAGCCAAATGAAGACTGAGGGTCGCTTTTCCATCACTCGGAGACCCCCGTTTCTCCGCGGCTGAGGCTGCCGCAGGGGGGCTTCGGCCTCCCGCCTTCGTCCCCCTAAACTGCGGACGCTTTTGTGAAACCTGTCTCGGCGTGGTCTTCGTTCCTCCCGCCCCGAGCCTTTCCAAGCCGACCCGGAGCCGGTCCCGGAGCACCGCCACGGAGGAAATGCGCCCGGCGGGGGGGAGGGGGGGCCAGCTAGAGCCGGGGAGAGGGCTCACGAGGAGATACTCCCCCCCCCACCTGCACGGAAGCCCGGACACACGCGGGAGCCCGGGGACAGACTCTTGTCCCCGCGCCGGGCGGCCCCGCGGGAGCCCGCCGCTTCCCGTGAAGGAAGGAGCGGAAGTGTGAGGAGGCGGGAGGAGCGGAGACCTCAGTCTTCGATTGGCTCAGGCACCGAAATGAGGCACCAAAATCTCCGTTGCATTTCGGTCCGGGTAGGTACCGGTTGTATTGGAACCGGTTCCATATTGGAACCGGTTCTCGGTACCCAACCCTACTAACGTCCCGACATCATCAGACTCTCTGATTGGATGTTTCTTACAGCAATGCTCTCTGGGAGTCAGGTCACAGTCTTGATTCATATCGTTTCATATGATGAGGCAGATTTCTATTTTCCACTTCAGTGTCTCATTGTTTTTAAACGATGATTAAACCATCGCAGGAACCTCACACGCCCGGTTAGCAGCGGCCAGGAGGTGACATCACCTCCAGACGCCGGCCAGCGCCTGAAGCAGAAACTCAGCAACAGTCGGCACGTGTCAGGGTTTCACATCAACATCCCCCCGATGATTTGATGCCCAGTGCGTCAGATCTCAGCTCAGCAGATGCAGACGACTGGAGTCAACACCGAACAGCATCAACCTCACAGAGGGGAGGTTACAACACGAGACCTGACGCATCCAAACAAACCTCATAAATGGACGATAATTGTTGTTTCCATTGATTCATGTTAAACTGGGCGTTTACAAAGTTACATAAGGGCTCATGTATTTGCAGCTGTCAGCAGCAGATTGACGGCTCAGTAGCTGCTTGAGACTTTGAGACCACTGTTCAATGTTTGTAAAATAAAAAGCATAAATGCATGGGGAAAAAATTGCGTCCTTTTCACTTAAAAAATCTACAAAATGTGTAATTTGCCAAACAGAGCCCAAAACTTTGCAGTAATAAAACTAATGCCAATGATGATAAGTCGTAGATGCACCATCTCTCCCACCGTGACACATGGAGGTTTGAGACTAAGGCAGGAAACGACCAAACAGGCAACAAGTCTTCATGACATCTGCGGCCCCCTGACCACATGGTGTAAGGTCAGAGGTCGTTTCCTCCGCCAAAGACTTGATGTTTTCACTCCTGTCTGTTTGTTTGTTGCTTGGTTTGCACGATTACAGAAAAACCACAAGATGAATTACAACAAAACTTGGTGGTCGGATGTAACATAGGTCAGGAGAGAACCCATTAAAGTTTGGTGCAGATCTGGATCAGGGTTCGGATCCAGGATTTGTTTTCCACTTTCTTTAACATTGTGAAAAAGGGCGTCTCTCAACAAATCCGATGATTTCTTGGGGGAATACTTTGCACGAAAAACATTACAGGGACTGAAAATCTACAAGAGTGTGACAGGCGGTGCAGATCCAAATCAAAATCCAGATCTTGTTTATGTAAACATGGTTTTTAATGGAAGTCACAGACAGAGCTGCAAACCTGTAACTAACATCAGTGTAGCTGAGATCATGTGGATTCATCAAGTTCATATTTATCTTCCACGGTTTTAGAACGATGTCCAAACCAACGTGATGGATTCCAGTGAGGACGTCTCTCAGAGCTCCACTGAGAGACGTCCTCACTGATTTTATCAATAAACCTGAAACCTACAAACTGACCAGAGCTTTACAGCCTCCTCTGTGTGTGTGTGTGTGTGTGTGTGTGTGTGTGTGTGTGTGTGTGTGTGTGTGTGTGTGCATACAAGCTTAAATATGCGTGTCTTTAAGTGTGACTCATTCATTCCTGGGAGTTGCAATTCTTTTTTCCAAAAGCACAAATCATCCCACCCTGGACACAGACACACACACACACACACACACACACACACACAGACACACACAAACACACTCTCTTATAATCCAGATCAGAGGTGTGTTTTGCTGCAGGGTCACAATTTTCTCTCTCTTGGTCTTTCGCTCTATTTTCTTCGGCTGAATCAAACATCAAACCCCCCCATCTGTTTTCAATCTGTCTCTCTCTCTCTCTCTGCACACACACACACACACACACACACACACACACACACACACACACACACACACACACACACACACAGATAGTTTACTGTATTTCATGTTCATGTGTTGATTATTTTGTGAAGTGCTGTTTCAACAATGAACTTTCAAACTTAATTATTAAGGATTATGAGACTTTTCGATGATTCAGATGTAGAATAAAACAAACAGGTGGGACAGAATCATTTCCTGCTGGTGTGAGGACACAGCTCAGGAAACAGCAGAGGAAACGCTGACCAGCTGATCTCAGACCAGCAAAGCTCAACTCAGACCTGAACCTGCTCCGATAAACCTACTTTAAACTAAACTTTACTGTTCAAAACCCAACACGTTCCAGATTATCTTTTATTTAAATTCACAAAACATCTTAACAAACATTTCTGCCAAAATCAGTGGTTGAGAAATCAAATAGTCGACTTTCATTACGGCCAGAATTACAAATATTCTCTGGTCCCAGGCTGTGATGAATTGATGCTTTTCTCTGTTTTAAACTAAACTGAAAATGTGTGTTTGTGAAACCTGTGCTGGTTATTCAAATACAAAAATGCATGAATGTAAAAGAGTAAACATATTTTCTAAGGGTTTTTTAAAAGGCATTTATCAGTTGTTGTTAACACCAATATCTCTGGTTGACTCATCAATTCGTTTATTTAGTTTTAATTATTAATTAAATATTATTTAATCTTATTTATTATTTGTCAATTAAAATGTTTTCAAATGAAGAGGCCCAAACAAATGATTTCAAGTTTCAGCCTCTCATTATTTTTTTTACATTTCCTGACATAATAAAAGACTAAACAAATAATCAATTACTTCAGCATAATAGTCCCATTAATTAATGATCCCAATAATCATTAGTTACTGACCCAGTTTTATACAAACATATGATCCTGTCACTCTCATTAGCTTTCATTCATTTTATAATATCAGACAGGTTCTTCCCTCATCAAGACCCTGTTATATTATAAAAAGTTGTTCCCCCTTTATTCAGTGACTTTAAATAAATTAACTACCAAGATTATTAATTATTAAATAAGTTTTAGTTTATTTTTGTTGACTTTAGGAAACCATTTGGTTAATTGAGTCTGTTAAGTCTTTTCTTTCTCTCTCTCTTTGTTCTTACGCTGAGTTGAGGATCGGTCTCTGTGACCTTTGACCTCTAGACCTTTTTTATTTTAGTACTTTTATTGTGTCACATACGTGTGAAACGTTCAAAGCACAGAAGCAAAGCAGAGCAGAACTTTGACTGTGTCTGGGCTGTGGGACACATCTGACCTGATTTAAGCTGTTAATCACCACACACTCACACACATACACACACACACACACACACACACACACACACACAAACACACGTACACACACAGTGGTGGAACCTGCAGGGCCACATACTGTCAGCGGAAACATAACGATTAGTTGCAGAACAAAGCAGCAGAACAGAAATCACTTCATTGTGCGTCGGCAGCAGAACAACATTCCTCCTCCGATCCTCACCTGACACTATCAGCAGCCTTTGCCTTTATTTGAAAATGAGATATTTATTTTGCTGTTTATTTAAAACACTACCAGATGAGGCTGTGATTGTTAAAGTGTCTTTAACACTGGACAGCCACACTCCCATGATGCATTGAGCTCCTCTCTCCTCCTCTTTCTCTCCATCTGTCTCATTTCCTCTTCACACATGTTCATGTAAAGTGGTTTCCCGGTCTCTCTCTCTCTCTCCTCCTGTCACTGTCTGCAGGTTTCCCCACCATAGATCCCCACTCATCTTGATCATCACCTAGTGGTTGGCTGCAGAAGAGGTAATAAATCCTGCCTCCTCCATGTTCGCGAATGGAACATGGAACAAATTATGTCAAATGAATGTGTCTCAAAGATGGTTTTGTTTGTGCGAGTGTTGATGCTTCTGAGTTTGCACTGAATCAGTTATTTGAAGATGTAAAACCAAGTGAAACGTTTCCTTCAGTGCAGCAGAAGCTTCTCCGCTCAGAGAA
Organism: Limanda limanda; assembly: GCF_963576545.1. Taxonomy (NCBI): domain Eukaryota; kingdom Metazoa; phylum Chordata; class Actinopteri; order Pleuronectiformes; family Pleuronectidae; genus Limanda; species Limanda limanda. The sequence continues at coordinate 26,998,800 of NC_083639.1, forward strand.
AGATTTAAATAAATAGATTTAAATCAAGGACTGTTGGTATTTTTCCGAGTCCGTCTTCAGTTGGCATCCTCATTTCACACTGAGCTGCTGTGATGACAAACTGTTTACATAGGACTGTGTGTGTGAGTGTGTGTGTGTGTGTGTGTGTGTGTGTGTGTGTGTGTGTGTGTGTGTGTGTGTGTGTGTGTGTGTGTGTGTGTGTGTGTGTGTACTTGAGCGTAGACCTTATGAAGTGACATGTCGGTCGCTCCTCACGCCTGTTTAATGGTTAACTCCAGGTTTTAGGTTTAGTTATTTATTATTTAGTTTCAGGTTCCGGTTAGAGTGAGTCCTCACTAAGATACAGTACAAGTACAGGAATGTGTGTGTGTGTGTGTGTGTGAGTGTGTGTGTAGACTCACTCTCAGGCAAACTTGTGACTCACTGAGCTGCAATAAAACCCCCTTCTCTCTCTCTCTCTCTATATCTCTCTCTCTGTTTCTCTCTCTCGTACACTGCATAATGTGTCAGCTACCACAGATCATTCATAGTTACCAGAATGAAACTTTTCTACATAGTTGTCAAACACACACACACACACACACACACACACACACACACACACACACACACACACACACACACACACATCCTCTCTATCTCTTCACATTCCTCTTCTCTTACTCAAACGGAAAAACTTCCATTCACCATCTTTCTTTTTTTCTTTCTTTCTTTCTTTCTTTCTTTCTTTCTTTCTTGGTAGAAATAGAAAGTGTCTCTCACCTTGAACCCCGCTGACATCCATCACTTGCCCGCATCTGTCAGCAGCTGCTGCTCCACCGGATTCAAACCAGCAACCAGACAAACAGACCAGACCAGCAGAGAGACTGGGACCAGCAGAGAGACTGGGACCAGCAGAGAGACTGGGACCAGCAGAGAGACTGGGACCAGTAGAGAAAGTTCCGGTCTCTGGTCTCAGCTGAACGACAGACTGAGACTCACTGAGTCCTCAACGTCAAGTTACACACACACAACTACACACCTGTCTTCCAGGCGAGCCTTCAGAATAAGAGCCACGGACACATCTGGTTTTGAAAATCACCTCCTATGGATGGATTACTGAGGTTTCCACAAACACACACAAAAGATATTCAAAGGAGACGTAAACAATACTATTCAGATGCATACATGGATGCATAGACACAAAATGCTGCACAATGAGTAGAAAAACATGCAAAATTACTGCATGGATACTTGAGAAAGATGCAAAACGACGTCATGACACTTTTAAAAACATTTCGACAGTGATGCAATATCCCAGAAACACATATTATTCAATCTGACTGTCGTACACCGGTGTAGAGAAAATGGAAAATGCTTTAACATATATGTAACCAGGAGTTGTATTGTCCCATAATCCATTCACACCTACTAACACTGAGAAGATAAAACTGGTCAGTTGAATCTTACATTTAACCGTTGAAAGTGTTATAGGCAAAAGAGAAGTCGACAGAAAAAAGTTTTCCAACAGACGAATGGACATAAATTTGAATATTGAGACCAATAAGCAAGCTGGTATTTTTCTTGGTTTAATTATTTAAACTAGAAGGACACTCTGAGCTCAACAAGGCCCAACAGACCCCTCAGTAAAACACAAAATCCAGGCTTTTATTTGGATCTGCATCAAATTTCACATAATCCTGAAAACCAGCCGTGAAGTTCCATGAGTTATATTCTGAGAAATCATTGAACATGTTAAAAACACAGCCTGATCCGGATCAGCACGGGATTTAATACGTTCTTCTCTGACACACATTAAATCAGGTTTGGTGTGAATCTGTCCCGTTCATATGTTGGCAGGTTCAGCCCCCTCTCCAATACAAGCTGAACAATTGAACATCATCTAATTGGTGAATTAACTGAAAATGAAAATATCCAACAATTGAAGCCATGGTCAAGTGTGAAGGGTTCCGTGCTTTTATTGTGAAGGCAGGCTGCTGCTGGCTCTGTCTGTGCAGCTGTGTGAGTTCTGGAGGCTCCTGTTGGTTTTGGTGTTGACGCTTCACAGCTCCCACACTGAAGAGCTGTCCGCTTCTCTTCATGTCACAGACTCTCTGTGGGTTTCATTAGAAGGAACTCAAACTCGTTTGTCAGCTTGAGCCCAACCAGAGATAATAACCAGCCATAAAACATTATAAATACTTCTTCACTGAGTGTTCGTGGCGTTGATTGTGCACAACTACATTTAGCCTTGTGCAAAGGTTGCTTAAGACTCCTAAACTCTAAAGAGACATTGAAGAACAACAACGAAAAGGTTTCATTAGATGGATTTATTTATTCTCTACATTAAGGTACTATAAAACAGTACATGTACATAGAAAATGTAGAAAAATAGGAAATAACAGTCTAACTATACAAAAAGACATTTCCAAGAAAAAAAATACTATATAATAAAAAAATACAAATTATATTTACAAGTAGGAAATGCTGAATGTTCCATGAGAATAAAACAAGAGTTGCTGATGAACCAGACGCTTTGTTTTTCAGCAGCAACGGGAATGTTTGTGTCCAGGAACAGAAATACTTTATGAAACTTTGACTCCAGATGAGAGAAGTTAACGACTGCTGATCAGGACAGAAACATGTTGATGGGACAGATGATAAGTTACATGAAAAGTTAGGAATCATTAAATAAGAATCTTCATGGTTAATCAAAAAACACTGCCGAATAACTTTGTACCTTTTTAAAATCAAAATTCTGACGTATTATCTCAAAGTTTTGATTTAAAACTAGATTATTTCTGTCTCGTTCTGGCAGGAATGTTGTTTTTACAGTGGTTTGGTTTTATAAAGCCTTGTTGGTTCTGTCTGGTCCCTGCAGCAATGCTAGAAAACGATTAGAAAGCTTAAAGACGTACAGATATATAAATGCAATACTTTACAATTAGTAACCACAGTACTCATATATATAATGTTGTAGGAGAGGCTCCACTTGCCAAAGGAGTTTGAGGTGCATCTGACTTTGAGAAATAAAATGTGTTTTGTCATGTTAGCAGTTTTTTGCAGATTTGATTGATCAAATTTCTTCTGACAATTTCTGTGTTTAAAACATAAAAAAAAAAAGAATGTTGTTAAAACATATTAGAGGAAAAACTCAGTATTCATAATATGATTATTGATAAAATGTTCTATTGCAAACTGAATTCCACTCTGTGACTTATATTGACCACACTAAAATAAAAAGGTACATTACATGTGACAGCATTCATTGAAGAATATGTACCTCTGTTATCACTGGGGTTCTGGAATCGTCATAGAAACCAACGATATCAGTGTTGTGGCGCGATGATGTTGTAGAACTCTGGAGCCAACGGTGCAGAACAAGCAGCTCACCATAGAGGCTGTGGACTGGTCTTCTACATGCAGTGGTCACCATGGTCCAGTTTTGCAGATTGCAGTGGTTACCATAATACCCAAGGACAAGTTTAAAATAAAAACTCACTGGTTACCATGGTTGCCAGGGTCTAGTGCGGAGTTGACATAGTTACCACAGACAAATGTTTTAGAAACCAAGTGTTTTATAATGGGACAGTTTCCTACGATGAAAGAACAGGAGAAACTCCAAATGCCCTTTAAATTATTCCAGTTTTTGTTTCCATGACGATCAGATGACAGCACTTAGGTGAAAGGGTTCAAGTCTGAGACCAACACAGTTTTCTTTTGGTCCTCTTGTGATTGGCCGGGAGTCGTCCTCCTACAGTGAGGCCACAGGAGCGAGTCCCTCACTGTGCTCCAGGTGGTGGTGGTGGTGGTGCACCGGAGCGAGTCCCTCACTGTGCTCCAGGTGGTGGTGGTGGTGCAGCTCCGCTTTACACACTGTGGCCGAGCTGCAGTGGAGCGACGTGAGGACAGACGGCTCCTCGTCCCCTGGAAGACAAACAGTGTTTTACCCACATGACGGGAAACAAACTCAAATCGAATGAATACAAAACAAATGTATATGATGATTAGAGCCTGATAGACAGAGACAACATTTGACATTTTTCAGTTTAATCATCAAAACCAATGATTAAAACTATAGAAACAAGTCAGGGCCCTAATAATGATGTTTTGAATGTAGTGAGTTTCTACAAAGTCATGGCCGCCGGCCTTACCCAGGCCCGAAGAGGAGGATTCACTGTCGGCTACGGAGGAGGAGTCGGCCTGGTCATGTGACAGTCCCTCCATCAGGGGAATGGACAGCTCCGACGAAGGGACCGACGAGTCGTAGATGCCGGAATCCCGAGGAGGGGGGAGCTCCGGAGGGCTGGGGTGGCCTTCTTCTTCCTGGGTGGAGCCAGGAAACAGCCCCTCCTGCAGGATGGATGGAGCAGAGGAGGAGGTGGAGGAGGATTCTTCAGGGGAAAGTCCAGACACTCCAGAGCTGGACCTGAAGGAGAGGAAGAGCAGCAGTTGTTTAACAGTTGTAAGAACAGTGTGAAAAGTGAGAAACACAAAGAGAACACGAGTATCTCAGGATGAAGGTGATAAGTCGTCAATTTGGAAAGAGGAGATTCTGGACTTTTTGGTGATGTTCTGTAAAGAAAAATACTTTGTGAAGTTATGTGTTGTGTCCTGCCTGCTGCTCCACCCATCACCTGGACGCTCCACTGCAGTGAATGCAGAATCTCTGGTTGCATTCTTCACATGTGATGCTAAACTGCAGTGAAAGTGAGAAACTATTGTGTGGACGTTACACACAATGTTTATTGTACAGTAGACTAGAGGGGTTTCTTAACTCAAAAATACTGACCAAACGCAGTGTATGATCTAAAACAAAAAGAGGACTTTTCATGTTCCACTCAGTTACTTTTTACAGGTCTTAAGGGCTTTCCTAATTTCTGACCTTCAGATTTTATATGATTTTTTTTTTTTGCCTGAAACCAAGATGGGTAAAATTTACTCCAAGTTGCCTGCTATCTCTTTTTTTGTGTTTTTTCTTCTAAAAGAAAAAAAAACAAATGTACATATTTAAGTCCCCAGATGCAACTGCAGAACCTTGGGGTGCTGTTTCTTTTTTAAACCTAGCCAAACATTACTGTCTCCATCATTCCAGTTTTAAAATCCTGAGTCAACCTGCTGAACAGACACATGTGAGAACTGCCTCAAGTTTCGTTTGAGAAAAACTGAAAACTTCCAAAATGTGTCCCTGAGAACTTAACCCCTAAAGCTCAAAGGAGGTATTTGTCTTTTCTTTACCTTGAAGTGGGTCCACGCAGGGAACCAGAGCAGTGTGGCAGACCTGGACTGGGACAGACTCCAGGACTGGGGCAAAGACCAGGACTAGGACTGGGATTGGAGCTGAGGTTGAGACTGGGACTGGAGCCAGGAGCCAGCAGGAGCATGTTCCTTTTCGGGACTCCGTTCCTGCCCTCCAGCGGCGGCGTCCTCACCGCCACCTCATTCAGAACCAAACCGGAGTCAAACCTCCGCTCGGGCGGCGGCGAGGAGGAGGAGGAGGCGCAGGGAGTCTCCGGAGGACTGGACCCCGGGACGGTGGGGAGAGGAGAATGTTTGGAGGAGGCCGAGGAGGCGACGGCTGGAGCCAGCTGCTTCTCGAACCAGTCGGGGTTCTGGCTGATGTGCTGGTGCATGTTGCAGATGGAGACGTAGAGCGAGCGGCCGGACTTGCTCCTGAAGTAGTTCCTCCTGGAGACGTTGAGCGGCTGCTGCTCGCGGTCGCTCAGGCTGGACTGACTGGAGTGGAGGCGGCTGAAGAGCTGAGGCAGCTGGTCCATCAGCTTGAATCTAGAGGAACAGCAAACAGGAAGTATCACTGCATCTGGAGACTGAGCGTAGAATAATCTTAAAGATCTGCATCAACAAAACCATCAATGGATTTTAGCTGTATGTTTATATTATGTCACTCTGTCCACAGGTCTGTATTTACCTGGGAGCCAAACTCAACATGGTGGGGATGTCGTTTTCCGTGGAGTAGTCGAAGTAGACCGCCATGTAGCGGTTCAGCTCCTGAGCCCCCCCGCCTTCACTCTGCTTCGCCATGCGCAGCTTCTCAGCGACCATGGCCACGCCCACCGTGAACAGGTCACTGCCAGATCCACAGATCGGGGCGCTGCTGCTACTGTTGCTACGGCGACTGACTGGCGTCTTCCCTCGGCGACTCTTCTTCTCCACATAGTAGCTGCAGGAAGAGAACAGAGCGGGTTGGAATCAGACAGAAGCAGAAGAAGGGAAAGAAGGAGGAGTGTGAGGGAGGAGGGACGGTTCAATGTTTCTGGAGAAAGGTTAATGATCTGTGGAATCTGTTCATTCCTTTTTTAATATTTGGAACGGGCTTTATTAAATGGTTTTCAGACATTCACTCTAGATAATATCCAGAAAATTGAAAAAAACTAAAAACAAGAACGTAGCAGGAGATCGCCAGTTTAGAGACCTGAGATTTGTGTATTTTTGTTTTTTTACACGTTTGTGTCCATAGTTATTTTAGAAGTGTTAACAACACAACTTGCTAGCTGAGAATTTTCCAGATTTTGTTTTGACATTTCCTGGAAAGTTTGAGCAACTGTCTCTGACGTTTGAGTTCTTGAACACACAGAGAGTTAACTCAAATAAAAATAAGAAAGGGAGAAATGGGACAAAGCAAGAGAAAAAACAAGGAAAGAATAAAGGAGGGAAAAGGGAAGGTAACAATGGATGGACAGAATGAAGTATGGTTTTTTAACAAGGGGAGGAGCTGAGGACATGTGATCAAGCAATAGCGATAGGTGTGACGCCTCCAAATATAAACTTATACTTTATCTTTTAGTGAGAGAAGCTGCTGAGTATCTAATGTCTCATTGAAATTTTAATAGATTATAGTGGATATTGATTATAAAGCAGTAAATCATTAATCTAGCACCATCTAGTGGACAGAGTGGCGTACCGGAGTCCTTTGGAGCAGACGGTGATGATGTAGTTGGCGTCGTCCAGCTGGCGGCTGAGCCACGACATCTGACCCTCCTTACACATCTCCAGATGTTCCCACAGGTCCAACACAACCTGAACACAGGGGAGCCACCAGCAGTCAAACTGGGAACCATTCTAACTTTAGCTTCCAGTCTGGTGTCAGGGGGTCGAGCTTCATCTCACCTCACAGTTGCAGAAGTCCTGCAGGAAGTAGGCGAAGCTCTGGATGACGCTGGTGTGCTTGGGACAGTCTCTGTTGGAGTAGCAGATGAAGACTTTGGGTCGAGGCCACGGCCGCTCCGGGTTCAACGCTGCGCTCTGATTGGAGGACTCGCTGCTCTCCTCGTCCAGCTGGCTGTAGATGTTTTCTGAGAGAAGAAGATGAAACGATGAGACGGACTCATCAGAGAACTGTGAGGTCTGTTAACACGCTCAAATAACGCAGCGTCAGTGACTTAAGACTGTAACCAAGAATTCTCATTATCTATTAATCTGTATATTATTTCACTGATGAATCATCTGGTCAATATGATGTCAGAAAATAGGGAAAATAATCATTTCCGTCTTTCAATCAATCAATTAAGCCAATCTCCATATGATGCTACAAATCTATTAAAACCAATTCAGCCTTAGAGACTAACGCATATCAAAGCAATAAATAACATAAAAGCCAATAATCAGAAGATAATTGAGTGTATATATAAGCGACACCCTAACCCTTTTCTCACCCTGCTGTTTCTTGCGACACATGACAGTGAAGAGAGTGGCGAAGGCGGACATTAGGACCAGAGGCACCGTGATGGCCATGGCACGGATAGGCCCCGCCCAGGCGGAGTGGACTGGAGGACGAAACACACACACCCGGCATGAGACAATAGAATTCAGTTGTTTAAAGCAAAAGTAGGAACGTGAACACGCTGAAAGTGGAGAAGGTAAACATTCTGTGTAGCGTGTGTGTCTCACCCTGGCTGACGTAGTACTGCGTCTGTCTCCTGGTCGTGTTCCCGTCGTCTCTCAGCTGACAGGAGAAGACAAAAAGTCAATAAACCAAAATGAGAGGGAGGAACAGAGGAAATAAATCAGAGTTCCGTGCTGTGCTGCGTTCACTGACCTCTACAGTGTAGGTTCCTGGAGTGACGTTCTGGAGGATGCATGTAGTTCTGAGCTGGTTCACGTCCTGCACAGAGTTAACACTCAGCACTTAGACTCTGGGAAACTTGACAGGGAGAGTATTATACTTCATCAATCACATATTTTAACGTCCGGGTGTAAATGTGGCCTCACTGGTTTGCAGCGCTGCAGTTTGAAAGGCCCGTCGTGCCTCAGCTTGTAGTACAGGTTGTAGAAGTGGAAGCCGAAGGAGGGCGGAGCCTGGTCGAACGCCACGTGCAGGTTGGCGCCCAGCTGGGACACGTTCAGGGTCTTCGGCTTCCAGACTGCACAGACGAGCAGACACACACGTTCAATCTCCGATCAACACAACGAAAACCGGCACTTCCTTTGTCTACATGTGGTTGTGGTTGTCATGGCGACACTGAGGGACTTACATGGTTTGCAAACTAAGTTGTCTGATCCCAGGAGGACTTCACACGCTGTGACACACAAACACAAACAGTCGTCTTAGATATAAGTTAACAGAGAAAAACTAGTTTAGCCTCTATTGTGAGTTAGTGACCAGTCAGTGAATGATGATTAGAATATCAGATTATTGATGCGTCCAGTAATTTCACAAAGTTAAACTAAACTCGACATAATCTGGGCCATCCTTATTTTGTATATCTCAATTCTCTCTCACTGCTGGTCTGTGATCATCACGTGATAAATCAATGAATCTGCAAAGGACTTGATCTGGTCCGGATCTGGGCGGAGCTAAACTCACAGTTGGTCCTGAGGAAGGATGGAGGGAAGAAGCTCTCGTTCATCAGAGTCGGGAAAGGAACAACACGAACCATGTAGTCGGTGTCGAAAGTCAAACCGCTGAACGGCTGACTGCTCAGCTTCTGGAGGAGGATGGAAATAAATTATCAGTGAACGAGAAAACAAGCTTTATCTATATTGCACCCGCTTAATAAAGTAAATTAGAAGTCGGATTTAATTCATCCGTGAATAGGGTTGCAAAATTCCGGGAATATTCAAAGTGGGAAACTTTCCATGGGAATTAACGGGAATATACGGGAATTAACGGGAATAAACTGGAAATGTTGTGGGTAATTTAAAATAACTGTATTTACCTTGTCATATACAGACATAAATATAAACATTTTGTTGTGTCATAGGCTGATTTGAGCCCTGAGGAAACTTTGGGCACTTGACTATACGCTTCTGCATCGTTGTGTCATTCTTAACATAGGTCTTTGCACAGTATTTGCAAATGTACACAGCCTTTCCTTCTACATTGGATGGGGTGAAATGCCTCCACACATGAGATAGTGCACGTGGCATTGTTCTGTAGAATAAGATGAGAAAAAAGTTTGTAAAAAAACGCTAATGCAATGCCAGAGATATAAATAGTTAGCCAAACAATTGGAATCGTCTGTAAACATATTTTACAATTGATGGATAAACGAATGGAAATAGGCTAGATGAACAGATGAACAATCCTCAATCAGCATGCTAATATATTTTCCCAGTAATATCATCGAAACTTACCTGACTAGACCTGCACACTACAGCAGGCCTCAGTAGCCCTGCTGTAGAGTGAAGCATGCTGGGAGTTATCTGTGCATGTGATGGAAGAATGCACAGTGGAGGGTTGAAACTCAAAGTACAGCGTGTGCTGCATTCTATACACCTTTAAAATAGAGTTTTGAATGATGTTTTTATTGCTCAGCGTTTAATTTGCGTATTTTTTTTTTTTTTCAAAATTCCCCAAATTCCTGAGCTAAACTTCCCATGGAAAGTTTCCGGAAATTTACCGGAAACTTTCCACCCCTTTGCAACCCTATCCGTGAATCATTCTGTGAGAAGTCGGGTGTTTTTTTCTCACCGTGCTCTTGTGAGAGAAGTTGAGTTGTCGTGGATCTTTGAGGATGAGATGTTGACACTGTTTCCCTTCTGGATTCTTGTCCTCCAGATAAACTCTGAAGCCTTTAATGTGTTCGATCCCTGAAGAGACAGAGACACAAAGTTCAGCCTCCGACACAGGGACACCGGGGGGGCCTGCAGCGCCCTCCACTGGCAAGGGGCTGGAACTACAAAACAAGAACGCTGACCGACTTCCACAGGCTCTTTCCTCCATTCCTTATCGCCTCCATTTATCTACTTTACTAAATCACTTATTTTTTCCTGTCCTCCCCTAATGCCTCCTCTGCCTGCTTGTGATCTTCCTTGCTCTCTTTCCTTCCTTCCTTCCTCTGTTGTTTTTCCTTCCCTTGTTTCTCCTCTCTCGTTTTCTTTCATCCCTTTCATCACAAAACGACCTGTCCTCATTTCGTCTCCTTCTTCCCTTCCCTCCCTGCCTTCCTTTCTCCTTTCCCTTCCCTCTTTTTGTTCCCTTTCCTCTTCCTATCTCATCTCTTTCTTTCCTTTCGTTCCCTCCTCACTAAACTACCTCTCCTCGCCTCCTCTTCTTATTTAATTCTCTTCCTCTGATCGATTTCTTCCCCTCTCCTCGCTCCCTTTCCCCTACTCCTCGTCACCTCTCATTTCCTTTCCTCACCTCGTGTCAACTATTTCTTTCCTTTGTCTCCTCTCCTCTTCGCCTCCCCCACCCTCATCCTCTCTGATCCTCAAAGACACGTCTGTCTTGTAATTACACCTTTGTATCCACAGGACATGTTTTTTCTATTAGGGGTAAACATAGATAGTTGGAGAGAGAGGAAGAGATAGAGAGAGAGAGAGAGAGAGAGAGAGACGGATGGAGGGAGAGAGAGAGAGAGAAATACAGAGAGAGAGGGACAGAGGGAGGAAGAGAAATACAGAGAGAGAGAGACAGAGAGAGATAATTCAGGAATCTGCCTCAAGACAGAAAAACCTGTTCTTCTGCTCGCTCGCTCGCTCGCTCCCTCTCTCTCTCTCTCCCTCCCTCCCTCTCTCTCTCTCGGATGTTTTGCATGTTAGCAGCAGCTGCAGTGACGCCAGGTTGCTGCTCAGGTTTTTATATGTTTTCCCTTCTCTTCAGTGCTGAGATCTCAATCTTCCGGCCCTGATTCAAAGTCTTTATGAGCCACAGGTGAAGAAGAGCAGATCCTCCACTTCGATACACACTAAAGTTCAAAAGCACAGGGAACTTTTTTACTGAGCTAAAACATCTTAACAACCCTTGGATGGACTGCTGTGACATCTGATGTTCCAGAGGATAAATCACAAGGTCCTAGTGATTCCCCGTCGCATAAAAGTGCAAATAGTGATATAAAACCATGAAAAGCATCAAATCTTCATGTAAATGTTGAGCTCTGTGGACGATAAGACTAGAAACGTTATGTATAAATAAAGTATTTGCTGTATTTACAGATCAGGGACAACACTTGATCAATAATAGACTGTAAAAGAAGATGGATGAAGCAAACGTCCCTGATACTTCGACTTCTTAGTTAAGTCAATGTCCCATCCACTAAAATGGAGGAGGCGGGGTTTACTCTTATAAAGTAAAAACTTTCCCAGTTTGTTTTTAAACTTCCAGCAGTGACACTGAGCAGAAGCTGTTCACACGAGACCTGGAACTTTTCTGTGTCAGTGAGAAAACAACAGAGTGTATTGTCACAGCTAAAGAGAGAGAGAGAGAGGGAGAGAGAGAGAGCGAGAGAGAGAGAGAGGGAGGTTCACCTTACACCGAGCACATGCACCAACACACATTCCTTCACGGTCAAATCGTGGTATTGTTGTGTGTGATGTGATCCTCTTTCTCAGGCTGATCAAAGGGACACACACACATACACACACACACACTCACACACACACACACACACACACACACACACACACACACACACACACACACACACACATACACACACACACACTCACACACACACACACACACACACACACACACACACACACACACACACACACACACACACACACACACACACACACACACACAGCCGGCTAATCTTACAGATTTGAGCACTTTGAAGGTTTTCCTTTCCTGTTCCTCCTCCCTCACTTTTCCTCTTCCCTCTCTACAACTTTCTCTCTATAGAACCCTGTGAGCAGAGTGACGAGGGACACAGAGTGGGACAGACAGGGAGACAGACAGGGAAACAGACAGGTACACAGACAGGGCGACAGACAGGTACACAGACAGGGAGACAGACAGGGAGACAGACAGGGAGACAGACAGGGAGACAGACAGGGAGACAGACAGGTACACAGACAGAGCGACAGACAGGGGGACAGACAGGGAGACAGACAGGGAGGCAGACAGGGAGACAGACAGGGAGACAGACAGGGAGACAGACAGGGCGACAGACAGGTACACAGACATGGACACAGACAGGGCGACAGACAGGGGGACAGACAGGGGGACAGACAGGGAGACAGACAGGTACACAGACAGGGACACAGACAGGGACACAGACAGGGAGACAGACAGGGAGACAGACAGGGAGACAGACCGGTACACAGACAGGTACACAGACAGGGCGACAGACAGGGAGACAGACAGGGAGACAGACAGGGGGACAGACAGGGAGACAGACAGGGAGACAGACAGGGGGACAGACAGGGAGACAGACAGGGAGACAGACAGGGAGACAGACAGGGAGACAGACAGGTACACAGACAGGGAGACAGACAGGGAGACAGACAGGGAGACAGACAGTGAGACAGACAGGGAGACAGACAGGTACACAGACAGGTACACAGACAGAGCGACAGACAGGGAGACAGACAGGGAGACAGACAGGGAGACAGACAGGGAGACAGACAGGGAGACAGACAGGTACACAGGCAGGTACACAGACAGGGCGACAGACAGGGCGACAGACAGGGAGACAGACAGGGAGACAGACAGGGAGACAGACAGGGGGACAGACAGGGGGACAGACAGGGACACAGACAGGGAGACAGACAGGTACACAGACAGGGCGACAGAGAGGGGGACAGACAGGGGGACAAACAGGGAGACATATAGGTACACAGACAGGGCGACAGAGAGGGGGACAGACAGGGGGACAAACAGGGAGACAGACAGGGCGACAGACAGGGAGACAGACAGGTACACAGACAGGGCGACAGACAGGGAGACAGACAGGGGGACAGACAGGGGGACAGACAGGGGGACAGACAGGGCGACAGACAGGGGGACAGACAGGTACACAGACAGGGAGACAGACAGGGAGACAGACAGGGGGACAGACAGGGGGACAGACAGGGGGACAGACAGGTACACAGACAGAGCGACAGACAGGGCGACAGACAGGGAGACAGACAGGTACACAGACAGGTACACAGACAGGGAGACAGACAGGGAGACAGACAGGGCGACAGACAGGGCGACAGACAGGGAGACAGACAGGGAGACAGACAGGGAGACAGACAGGGCGACAGACAGGTACACAGACAGGTACACAGACAGGTAAGTTACCTAGTGGACTTGGGGACCAGTGGACCACCACAGCGGCCTGGTCTTCACAGGACAGGTGGCTGAAGGAGACGTTGGCGACCTCGTGGATGACATGTTTCCCCAGCGGGTAGTTTATTGAACAGTCTGCCGGGCGAGAGACAGAGAACGAGAGATTAATAACCACAGTGCATGTGACAAAGTACCATTATATATATATTTCAACACTTAAAACCTGCTCGACACGTGTTTCCATCAGCATCTTTCTGTTCATTTCTCTCATTGTGTCAACGTGTTCGTGTGGAGACGCTCGTGTTGGATTCGTTTCAGAAACCTCGGAGCTCGGGAGACAAACTAGGAACTTTTTCTGTTTTACAATTTGGACTCGACAACTTCCTCAGTTTTGTTCTGTCTGAGCCCATTAGACGTTTCAGAGCCGGGACACGGATGAGACCATTTTTAAACTCGTCTAAACAATAATAACTTTTATTCTTCTTCTCTGCATCATGCACTGTGGTTCAATGGTTTGTTCTTCGATGCAGCACCTAAATCTTTTAAATAAGTTAGTGAAGGGTGGAGTTTATATCCTGTAGTGAAAGTTAATTTTACATTTACCCTCAAGGTGTTTTCTGATAGAACGATAATTGATTAGTAATTTCAGTCATTTCTCAACCATTAAAAAAAGAAGAATTTCTACCTTTCCTTAATTTGATATGATTGTAAACAGAATATTTGGTTATTTGGGGTTTTAGGACTTTAAATCAAACAAAAACAAGACATGTTATAACATAAACTTTCAACTTGGACACATTTTTGTTCATTGACTAAAGCATTTATCAAAGAAATTATCAGCAAAAAATAAAGAATAGGATTTAATCTTTTCTTTTCGGACTGAAAAAAAAAAAAAAGGTTCAGATAAAGACAAATATAAGGTCATGTGACATATGTGAGAACAGGACACCGCTGATTAAACAGGAAACTCAGGAGTCACCTGCACTGAACTGTCATTCACACTTTTAAAAAACCACACCTTCACCATGTGTACTCTGACACCTCCTCCTCCTCCTCCTCCTCCTGCTCCTGATTTCTCTTGTGAAAGACGAAGTTGGGCGGACGGAGGAAGAGGAGGAGGAAGAAGAGCAGCCAGCCATGAACCGGGAGGGACCGGAGGAGAAAAGATGGACTTAGGACGCAGAAAGGAAAAGGGGCGTGAGCTCAGACACGACTGACTGCTCCTCCTTCCTACTGCTGCGTATAGACGGAGAGGACTGAGGCGGAGGAAGAGGAGGGGAGCTTAAAGAAGGATGGAGGTGATAGAGATGAGGTTAAAAGGTCATTGGGATACACAAGGTCAATGCTCCTTTTCCTCTGGCCTCCTCTTCCTCTTCAGAGCCGGGTCATGTTCAGGGCTCAAGGAGAAGGTCACAGCTGGTCGCTCCTCTTCCTCCTCCTCGGCCATCATAAAGCTCCTCTATAGGATGTAAGGAGGAAGGAAAGGTCGCAGCTTAATTGTTACTCCTCTTCCTCCGTCAATCCTCTTTGACCTCAGAGCTTCTTTGTACGACAAATGAGAGGAGGAAGAGGAGGAGGATGAAAGAGGAGATAAGAGGAGAAGTTCACAGCTGGATGAAGAGGAGAGAACCATCTCCTTCCATTTAAAGAAGCAGAAAAAGGAGGTTGGAGCTTTCACACAACCTTCTTCCTCCTCCTCTTCCTCTGCCTCTTTTCCAAAGCTCCCGAGAGATGAGGACAAAGTAAAGACCGAGGAAGACAAAGAAAGTCTTCTTCTCTCCTGTGTCAAAAATCTAACAATGCAACTCTGCTGCTTTTTACTGGCATCACTTTCCTCTGAGAACAAATGAATGAACGCACACTTGGCAACTTGTCTCTAATTCAGTAAAGAGACACAGTTGACATTATACACTGCCTGGATCTAACTCTAAACTCTGAATGTCAACCAAGGCCCAACAGTCCCCTTAACTTCAATTCAGCTGCAACAAATTGCTTTTTCAGACAAGCACCAAACTCACACAGGAGCTGTAGGTGGGAATGAGAAAGTCCGAGTCGGTTTCTGACTGAGTTCATATCAGAAAACAGCTTCATAGAAAGATAGAAGTCCCCTAAATATGCCAGAATTTCACAGGTTCTGTCTTGGTCCGTGTCCCATCTGTTCAACAAGTTGGGTGAAAATCTGTTAATAATAATAGTCGGCTAATAATCAATATATTCTCGATATATATATTAGGTGTATTTGGTATTTAACCACAACAGTGTGTGTCTGTTGATGGAAATGAGGGAACATGTCACTATGGCTCAAAGTTCCTGTACAACAATGGATATTAGTTATTAAGATCAGTCACTGGATAGTTTTGGTCTATATCAGGGGTTTTCAACCGGGGGTCCGCGGCCCCCTGGTGGTCCGCGACGGCATTGCAGGGGGTCCGCAAAATTCGCTTCGATATTTGGACACATTTCCAGATTACTCTTGAATATCGTGAAAAATATCTGAAATAAGAAAAATATGTCTAAAATATAGGGCTGGGCAAGTTAACTCGTTTTAATCGTGTTAACTCAAGTGATGAGTTAACTCGATTGTTTATCTGCCAATTATTTTCTTTTTTCCTGTTCTGCAGCAGTCAGCAACAGACTTTCACAAAAAAAGCCTGACTTTCACAATAAAACAATAAATAATCAAACCTGAGTGAATGCGAGATAAAATAATTAATCGAGTTAACTCATCACTTGAGTTAACTCAAGTTAACTCCATTGAAACGAGTTAACTTGCCCAGCCCTACAAATAATATAAAGGTGCTGGTGATCATGAGGTTAAACTTGAGTAGGCCTCAATTGTTTGTGTGATATTGTATGATTATCATTTGTGACATATTCTGCATTACTTTGTCATCTTCCCTCTTCAGTTGTAGCCCCAGTTTATGTTGATTGTTATTGATCACCGTTACTTTAACATTCTCTCAACATGTCGCCTACATGTCTGTACATTTAAGTCATGAACGTTATATATTGATATACATCTGGTTCTGATGCAGTACAACTACAAACTGCATTTCAATTTTGTTTTAAATTCTGAAGCACTGAAAATCAACCGTTTTTGTTGTTTTTTCACAGATTTTTATAGATTTGTTTGAGGTTTTCAAATAAAACCAACTTGGAAAACCAAATGTTAAAACTTCCTTAGGCACACGCGTAGGCACATCAGTGGGCCGCGGATTACTTTCTAGTCACAATGGTGGTCCCTGGGACAAAACCAGTTGAAAACCCCTGGTCTAAATGTTGGATTTTTTTGGGCTATAAAAAATACTCTGTCTCCAGTCTTATGTGTGTGAAGATTTTCTGATCTCTACGCATGTGACCAACTGCAGGTCAAAGGTCACCCTGCTTTATATTCTCCATTACATCACTGCAACCACAGTCCGAGTCCGAAGAAGGAAACTCAGAGGCTCCTCCTCCTTCATCCTCTCATCCTCCTCCAGCTGGAGGTTCACAGGAAAGGAGGCAGTGAGGTGTGTCACACCCTCAACACACACACAGACACACACACACACACACACACCTCAGTACACACACACAATGAGCCTGATTCCGATTGTCATGCTAAAACACCTCCGTGCTTTACTTTGGCTTAAACCTTGCGGGTCTAAAATCTTTTTCTATTTCCTCAGTTCTTAAAGAGGAACCATCATCGTTTCAGTCACATGACCTTCTGACCCCTGACCTCCACATCATCGGTGACATAATATGTATTAAAATCAGATTCAATGAAAATGAATCACTTTAGGAGAGAAAGGGAGTCACGGCCGCTGTTTTTTAATTTGTATCTAAAGGAGCAGTTTCACATTTTTGGAAATGAAATGATTTGCTTTCCTTCAAAGTGATCGATGAAAAGATTAAACCCTCGCTCAACAATTAGTCACAGAAAAACAAGGAAGTCATCTGAATTGATTCATCCTGTCATTTTTCAATCAAAGTTACTCAAGAAATATTGTTTTCTAGCTCTGTTTATAAAACATGACAGACACGTGAGCGCCTCTGGTCCGAAAGAGACCGGAGACACGACCCCTTGTTATTCAGAGAGTTTGCATTTTTCATATTTCAGAGACTAAATGAGTAACTAACTGGCAAATGTTTTGTTGATGGAATTATAACCAACACATTCATGGACGTAACATTCATGTTAAACAAAAGAAGCTGTTGGTTATTATGGCTTTTTATTGGTTGAGTGTTTTCTGATTTAAAAAAAAAAGTTTCTTCACTTATAGGACCAAAGCTATGTATATAGTTTAATATGAGGACTGCTTGAAAACTGGGACACACACACACGCACACACACACACACACACACACACACACACACACACACAAACAAAGGAACGTGCTTCTCGCTCATGGTCACGGACAAAGGCAGGAGGGAGGGATCGGCCACGGCTCAGGAACTTGACTTTTACAGAATAAAGAACAAAAGAGGAGGAAGATGGTGGAGGAGGAGGAGGAGGAGGAGGAGGAGGTGCAGGATGTGATGAGGATTTCCATCCTGGGTATGTTGGGGGTCTGATCAGAAATTAGCAATGAAAATGTTCTGACGCTGTATCACCTAAATGTTGCACATGAACAGGGATCGACTCACAATTCCCAACGACACTGAAGATAAGTTCAATGTAGAAACAGTATCGTCATATGATTTAATACCAAAGGGCGACTGGATTCCAACGTAAAACCATAGAAACTGTTGAAACTCACTCTCAGCTCTGAAGGTGACGGCCAACCTGCGACTTCCATCTGCTCCCGACTGCACCTGAGAGAGAGAGAGAAGATCACATGACATTAAAGAAAAGACCTTGAGGTTTGTTAGTTTAATCAGAGACCTAACATTGTTAAAACACTTTGTGGGCTCTGTGTTTTAATCACATGGATTAAAGGGATGTTTCTGATAAACTCAGGTTCCAAATGACGTCACCAGCGCAAGATGGCGGCGCTCGAATCCAGGAGGTTTTGGCTTCATTCTTGGGAAAGGGGACGATGGTGTAGACGCGATGTCCATCTGTATTTACGGTCTATGGTCCTGACAAATGGACATATGTAATAAAAGCAGTAACTTGAAAATGTCACTTTGAGTTCCTGCTGCTTCGGGACTTTTATTCTATTTTATTTTATTCTATTTCTTATATATTGTTGTTTTTCTTATATTGTTGTTTTTATGTTCAGTGCACCAACGACACCAAGTCAATTTCCTATATGTGCAAACATACCTGGCAAATAAAAGAATTCTGATTCTGATTCTGATTGACTGTAACACGACACCCGGCTCCAGCGGCTGGTGTCAGACCTGGAACTCCACCCAGCAGCTCCATCCAACACAAAGGGCAGCAGATGCAGCAGCGCATGATGAGCACTGAGATAAGAGGACGTGTGTGAACATCACTGCACCCCCCCCCCCCCGAGCTACAGTTACCCAGAATCCCCCTCTCTGCGTCCCAGGACACAGACGCTGATTCTCATAAGGTTTGTTTCAGCAGAGCAGGGCGGTTTTATAGGTTTGACCTTGTTTTCATGTGCAACACACACACACACACACGCACAAACACACACTTGAAGTTGTTACAGAGGTGTCAGACACACCTGAAATCAATCAGACAGACCCCCTACTGTGTGCGTGTGTGTGTGTCTGTGTGTGTGTTACTGAAGGTGTGCCATGCTTGTTAGCAGCCAATGTACCTCAACAGCCCATCCACACACATACGTTTGTAATTATATCCTCGTGAAGACCTTCATTGACACACTCCGTCCCCCGGCCCTTAAAACGAACACTTGCATCGACCATAAACCAGAAGTAAAGCTTCAAACAGCCCTTTGAAGAAGTGAGGACAGAGGGAAATGTCCTTAGAAAGACAGAAACACACACACACACACACACACACACGTTTATCCTGTCGCTATTAATTATAGATTTAGTTTCGGCTGCCGACCTTTGACCCTTCCAGGTTTACATGCTGCTGTGACCACACATGTCCTGCTGGCAGCATGAAATGGGAGGCTAATTAAAAAAATCACAAAAAAAAAGCAGACTTCCTGACTGGTGGCACTGGGGAGAAAGTACCAAGCCCCGAGAAACGCTGGTTCTTGGAATGTGGGAGAAAAGTATCTGGGATCCAACACTTTAATTTTCAATTGACGCAAAACTGAAAAGGAAAAAACAGGAACACAAGTATCTCTGATAGAGGGATTTACTGTAAAGCCCCTGGAGTAAGTTTTTGTATTTTATCCATCAACTGATTTATGAATTGTTAAATAAACGAGACAATCGTTGCATCAAACGACCGTCACCAGGTTATAAGCTGAAATATGTTGTTCACGTTGAAAAGCTCATGCTTGTATCTGATTGGCCGCTGCTTCCAGAGCCGACCCATGTTCCCCTTTGTGTTGTGCACGACACTTTGTTTGTTGGAATCCTTTGTGTCTGAACCCGAGCTGCATCACTACAGTGCCGTCATTCTAACTAATGAGAGCTCGGCATTTTTCTCCACACATGCTGTTGTCAGTTCACATCTGTACATTCCAACACAACGGAGGCTGTTACCGACCACCAGGCCGACAAAGTGCCGACAGAAACCATCCTACACTATCTCACTGCGTCAGACACGGGAGTTTTCAATAGCTCAGAATTGAAAACTATGAGAGAAACCTTCACTCTTTACAACTGACAATTCCTACAATTATAAAGACAGAGCTAAATACTTGTCTTCCTTCCTGTGGCCAGGTGTTTCTCACTAGTAATAATCATTATAGTCCCTCCACCCACACCCCAGACACACACACACACACACACACACACAGACACACACCCTGGGGCCAGAGCAAACTGAGTCACATCATCAAACAACTCAAAAGAAAAGAAGATAAAAAAAAAAACTAAGATAATAAAAGAACCGTTCATTATTCGTAATAAAAAAAAGAACGGAGGAGCAGCTGTTGGAGGTCAAACAGTTCCAGAGAGAGAAATGCTGCAGGTTCGACTCAGAGCTTCACTTTTTAAAAACAAACATTTAGAATCATAATATAAAAACACAAGAAGTTTAAGCATGAAAAGAGCAGAATTCCCCTCGGAAAACCCCCCCACGCAGACACACACAAGACACACACACACACCAGACACACACACACAATCAGCTCCTGCTGTAATCAGGCCAGCTCAGTTAGCTGAACATCAACAGTAATTAATCACAGCGCCAGAGGAAATCACAGGAAAAAGAGCGAGGGAGAGGAGGATGCAAGGAGGAAGGAAAGTACGCCAGAGAAGGGAGGAGGACGGGAGACGTAATCAGCCGGCCTGCAGGGAAGGAAGGTGGGAAGGAAGAACGAGAAAAAGGAAGGAGGGAAGAGGAGAAGGAGGAATCTGATTAAACAGGAACTCCTTCAATTACAGCTCTCAGGGTTCATGTAGCAGACTGGTCCTCTGCCTGGTCTTGTTTGGGGCCGACAGAGCAGTTCCAGATGTGGGACGGAGAACAGGGGACACACTCCCTGTTGACCTCTAATCAACAGACTCTCGTGAGCCGAGCTGCAAACAATGAGGAGAGTTCTGCTCGGTGAACCAGGACCAGAGCCGGGTCATGAGCTCCATTACTCTGTCTGTAGAGAATGAGCATCTGTCGAGATTCATAATCTGAACTTATTGTTTCATCAGAAAGTCTCAGAGTATTGTCTTAAATATAAAAAATGTGTCTACTTCTGTTGTTTCTGCTACGGAACGTCTAAGAGTGAAGTCTTAGGGTTGATCATTTGTTTCTAAAACGCTTTCTTATTAGTTGAGTTTCTCTTCACGTTACAAAAGCCATGAATAAATTAAATTGTCGGTTGCACTCAAGGGACTAAACAACACAACTTTTCAGTCTGAACCCAATGATTGGCTGCTGCACCCGTCTGTCACTAAAGCTGCTTTCAGATCGAACTCTGCAGCTCTTCTGTATTTTCTCCAGAGGAAGAGCATGTGTGTAAATCTCTCTCTACCATTTTCTCTATTAAAGAAAAGTAGCAGCCTGTGTGTGGCTGTGACCGGTCGCACACATTACAGCTGCAGCAACACAATCTGTATAGTTTTAAGGCTAAAACAAGAGAACTTCGTAGAACGGCACAAAGAAGCGAACACACAACACTGTGTGGTTGTGTGTTCGCTTGATGAGGGTCTTGTTCCTGCAAAGGCCTCAGGGCTCAAAACTCTGCTCTGTTCCCCTAATGTCTTCCTGTCTCTTACAAACACACACACACACACACCAACACACAAACACACACAGACAAACACTACCATATGGGACAACATGGCTGCACCGGACATCTACAGTACGTGTGTGATTTTAAGGAGCATTAACTTCCCAGTGCAACACTAGAGCTGTTTAGGGGAATTACCTCTGGGTAGAATCTGTAGAATTGGCAATTGACCATTTTCTGGAGATTTTCCTGTTTTTAGTTAATTTCTAAAACAATATACTGTATATCCATTATGCTGTTAAACCATTCTGACAAATACAGTGTATATACAGTGAATATAGGTCATAGGTTTATACAATGCATACAGAGAGTAAGAACAAAGTAAATGAATACAAAGAAGCACAGCAGAGCTTCTCTCGGGAAGAACAAGTAAAACCAGACAAACACTGTTACGGCCTAAATTACCTCCTTCTGTGGATTTACATATTCGCAAGAGTGAAGCCAGCTCCCATAAAACTACATGAAAGGATTGCATTGGCTTTTAAAATGGATTTTAGTTTGAGTGCGAGTGTTGACATATCCATCGTTTTTAACCTTTTTAATTAATTAATAATTATGATTTAAAAGATAAGACGAGAAGGTGACACGAGACCTAACTGAGTAAAAACACAGCTTTGTCAAAAACTTCAACTGCCTAATAGAATCATAAACATTAAACCGGAAGAGCAGTAGTCTTCTCTTTACTGTTTTGCGGTTCCAGTGTGGACAGGAAATGGAGGTAAGCTTCGTCCCCGTGTGCTACAGATCCATAAATCATCAGGTGCTGATGGTAAAAACAGACACGGTGATGACACACAGAGAAGAGCTTTTCAACATGTGAGCCTGAGACGACCAATCGTCCAACAGCGGATATGAGACGTCCAGTTTTCCAGAGTTTTCACCAGTTCTCTCACAAAATGATTCTCTGGATAATTCAGACAAACGTGGTCTCAAGTCTCAAATTCAAACCTTCCTCCCCTCGAACATTATCAGTTCCTGTTCTATTAAAACGAACATAGTGATATGATATAAAAAGAAATCATGGTTGAAGAAATACAAAAATATAACAATGTGTGTGTGTGTGTGTGTTTGTGTGTGTTTGTGTGTGTGTGTGTGCATGTTCGGGAGCAGCCAACCAGAGATTTCCCACCACAGGAACAAAACCTGCAGCTTCCTCCTCGTGCATGACTGCTCCTGAATGACCCCCCACACCACTCCTCTTCATCCCAGCTCCTCCCCCTCCTCCTCCTCCTCCCCCTCACCCAGGAAGAGCCACCCAACTCCTGCTGTGACAGTTTGTCTTTTAAAAGACTCTCTCCCACTCCTCTTCACCGAGAGGACGAGGACAAACTGTGACTTCCTCTGAAAGGACAGAACCTGACGACACTGAACATGTGCACCGTGTGAGGGTCTCGGACCCCTGGACACAAACTGAAAAGAGCTCGACTGCCCGGACGAGAAACCCGCTCCCCTTCATCCAGCTCCGAGAATCGGCTCGGCCAAGCAAAGAGTAAAGATATGAAGCACTGAAGCTCTAACTCCAACTTCACACAACTTGAATTAAATGTTGATTTATAAACTGCTGCTAAAATCCTGAATCCTAATAAACACCATGTTTCACAAATCAGCTTTTTAAAGAATAAATGATCCAAGAGTGGAAAAGAAATAGTTCTTCTTTAGTTATGATCTGATTTAATCTTGATCATGATGTATTATCTTATATTCTGATTTTATTTATTTCATTTATTAACTTTTCTTTTTCAATCGTAGCTATATTGCTTTCACAATTTATAAATGAGGTTTTAGGACAGAAATGCATTCATTCAAATGGTTCTGTATCTTGATTTTGACCTGAAGATGGCATGGAAATAATAAACATTGCAAACAAATAGACTAAAAGCTGATTTAATACCTTAGACAATAAATGTTTTTATTTACCAGAGAAGAGGCTGTCAAATGTTTAATGTTTTCTGAATCTGAGCAGATGTTCAGGAGCTTTATCTGAATAAAATAATAATCTAGCAAAAGTATGAATTAAATCAGGAACTGAGTTTCTCAACCTCACCACATATTCAAAGCCAATTTTAAGAATTTGACTGTTCAGGTGGATGTGTTGCAACACGTAGGCGCGTCAACATATCAGACTCACACACACGCACGCACGCACGCACACACACACACACACACACACACACACACACACACACACACACACACACACACACACACACACACACACACACACACACACACACACACACACACACACACACACACACACACACACACACACACACACACACACACACACACACACACACACACACACACACACACACACACACACACACGCACCTGTTCTGTGCAACGTGACAGAAATACCAGCCCGTTCAAAACTTAATATGCAAATCACAGGAAGTGTGATTTGCATATTACATAATTACATACACTTCCTCCCAGTGTACAGAAATGAAGCCAAAACATCCCGGTCATGGCTGCTGCCAACTTGCACTGGTGACATCATCCGTAACCAGAGTTCAACGCAGTAGCGGAGCCGCTGTATTCACACGCTCGACCAATCGCGAGTCAGGATCCGATGTCAACGTTTTACCAAATTTTTAAAACATGCAATTTGACTGTTTAGTTGGGATTTGTGACCTATACTCCAGCCAGCCACCAGGGGGAGCGACCAATACATAGCTTCTCTTCTGGGGAGCTAATAGTATCTTCTGTACGTCTCCAAGTTCTCTGCCTGACACATTCTCAGTCTGTCCATTAATGGAAAAATCAGTTTCCTCATTTTTGGTGCTGAGCCGAGAATCTCATTCCCAAGAAAAACCGGAGAGGATGAAGAGATATTTCGTTTTTTTATGGAGGAGGTGAAGGTCAAGCATCGACCCTTCATCCTCCGCCTGATCCAGTCCCCAGAAAACCAGAAAACCACACGTGTTTCACATCGGACGCCCACCCAGCCGTGACGCCCTCCGAGGCCTCCTGATGCCAAAAACACATCGGACCCCCAGAGGATGATGGGATACGTGACATGGTTACTCAGTGGAAACCTGCGTTGAAAAGCGAGGGGAGGGGGAGAGAGAAAGAAGGATGAAGAAAAGAGAGCGGAACAGAGAGAGAGGAGGAAGCTGAATGATTTCCTGGTGAGTCTTCCTCCGCTGAGACCGATGTGATGACTTCAACAGATGTGTTGAACCAGAGAGAGAGAGAGAGAAGCATCTCAATCATCGGTCGGCCTCCTGCCTCGGCCTGAAACATCCAGTGAAGAAGAAAGTTTCCTTTAAGTGCTTCAGTGACTCTGAAGAAACCTGATTGTTTGTCCATCTTGACACTGGAAGGGGAATTCCACATGTTCTCCACACGAAGGTCTGCTTTCAGGTGTGGAAGAGAACTCTGTGCAGAGGAGTGGAAAGAGCCCCTAGTGGCTCCAGAGGGAACTCGGTGAAGTCTGATAAAGTGATCAAGTGACTCGAGTGCAGCATCGGTTTGATCTGAAGGCTACAGGTTTGAAAATGAAAGAACTCCGGGGGTGTTGAGTTAGATGGAAGTGAGGTTACCAGACCTCTGAAGCCAGATCCTCATCCCGGCTCCAGGCAACATCTCAATGCTTCTTCTAACACACACCACACATCTCCACCTGGGCTGCCAGAGGCCAAGCTTCCTCATTACTGATGTTACCTTCCAGCCAATGTCAGCCGATCCCAGGTGACACGGTGCGAGAGGCGACATGTGTCACCAGCACATCGGACCAACATGTCAGAGACAACCATTCACACATATGGGGAATTTAAAGTCAAAGCCACGGCCAAACCAGGACGTTGTTGCTAACCTGTGAACTCTGCCGTCCTGACAAAAACCACAATAGATAGAACAACACTTTATTGATCCTGATCCCTGTTATAACAGAGACAAATGTTTAATCGTCCTCGAGCCAAAGAATGTTTAGAACAAAAGACTTAATTGATTAATTGTCGATCAAAATAGCCAATGGAATAACCAGGTAATTAACTCATTATCTCAGTGGAACATACCTGACCCGACCTTTCAAGTAGACGCACACATGGGGAACTGGCAAAGCATTTATGTGACACACACACACACGCACACACAGCTCTAATAACTTCACACCTGTAGAATAGCAAGTCCTTGCACCCCCCGTCAAGCCGCCTTTGAAGTGTGCGTTTCTGAAAAGAGAGGGGAAGCAGGGAGAGAGAGGGGGAGGTGTGTGTGTGTGTGTGTGGTTGTGTGCGTGTGGTAGGGGGGTGGTGGAAGAGGAGGGTCGCAGGAAGGAATGTTTCTTCAGAGTAAACAGTGTGAAGCTTCCTGTAGAAAACACTTCAAAGCCAGGGAGAGGAAACTAGGATAACACACACACGTGCACACACACACACACACACACACACACACACACACACACACACACACACACACACACACGATCAGATAATTCTACTTTCCATGACTCAAACTTGAAAAAGAATATAAAATCACAAACTTTGCAAACACATCTGTCACACACACACACACACACACACTAACACACACACACACACACAGTTTTCACATCAATCTCTAAAGGTTTGTCTGTCATTATTTTGACCATTAATTGACCAACAGATTAATTGTGTCGGTATTTTCAAACTCTGAGCAGCAGAAACTCGTAGAAACACTATGATCTTTGGGGACGTCACAGAAATCTTTCTCAAACTCCATTTGTACCAATGACGAGAGACAACATGGATGCAGAACTGCACAAACAACAAACATTCATGTGGCCTGGTCTGAAGCTGGGATGTGGACCATGATGTGGACCCAGGAGCCACCGGGGATGAAACCCACTGAGAAGCTGTGAGTTCCGAAGCCTCTTCAAAGTGCAGCACAGATCAAAAGCTGCTTCATTCATGTTCAGGAACAAAAAGCTGCTGTGAGGTTGTGACACAGAACAATGTGGAGGTGGCGGGTCGGATCGTTACCTCCGACAGGGAGGCTTCCCCTCGGCCTGTGTGTAGCTGGATTGGTTTTTAAACAAGATTACACACAAACTACAGAACGGATTTCCATGCAGCTTGGTGGACTGATGTGATTTGGGTCAGGGGAGAAGCCAGGACGTTCTTTGAGCCGATCCGGATCAGGAGGAGGATCCAGCAATTTGTTTTCATTTGCTTTAGAATTTGTGAGATATCTTCTGACATTTTTCTATAGATATATTCCTGTTTTTATCTACACACACACAATGCAGGTCATCTCATTAACAAACTGTAATTCACCTCTCAAAATTAACATGGAATAAAATGGAATCTGTGTATTTCTAACCATTGATTTTCTGGTTCTCTTTGGGCTACATGAAGTTTGTTATTGTAATTGTATATAAAGATATTATATCATATCTCTTAGTGTATTTATGCAATTTATCTCTCCTTGAATCATTACATTTCAGTTTATATCATTGTGATGTTTTCAAAAACACAATCATTGAGCTTAGGAAGTCGTCTTTAAAAATCTGCATAGATCTGATACATATCATTCAAATGTTCGTTAAGTTTAGTTTGTACTTTACCTTTTAACTGTCTGTTCAGAAAGTAATGGTTCTAAAAGGTGAGATTTTATTGGATATAAATCCTGCACCATGAGCCACATCTAAGGAAAACACTTGCTGTAATAAAAACAGATGAAAAGTTGCTTTTTAAAACGTCTTCAAAGTTAGAAAATATAACTTTTTTAAAGTTGCAGTCTGGTCCGTGCGTAAAACGTGAGCTGCAGCTCCGCGCAGGTAAGGAAGGTGTCGAGAGGGACGATCCACACAGAGAAGTTAGGATTAAAATAACAAACTGAAGATTAAACTAACAAACTGAAGATGAAACTAAACCCAACAGTCACACACCAGTTTATCACCAGTACAACTGAAGTGAAACCAGCAGAAAGCACCGAGCAGCAGGAGCCTGGAGAGTTTTAGAGACGATCGACCCAGGATCAGCTTCAGGCTTCGTGTCGTTACATCTACACGATGGAAGTAAAGTTTAGAGTTTTCTACCTTGAAGCCACATTTCTCCTGGTTCGGGTTCCTGGTTCCTGAGGTCGTAGATCCACCAGGAACATATAAAAGCAGAAAGAAGGTGGAGAGGGAGATGAAGAAAGTGCGAGGAGCCGCCATTCCTCCCTCAAGTCTGAGCAACTCTGAGAGGAGGAGGAGGAGGAGGAGAGGAGGTGTGTGTGTGTGTGAGAGAGAGAGAGAGAGAGAGAGAGAGAGAGAGAGAGAGAGAGAGAGAGAGCACAACATGCACTTTTAAGAAGTTGACTGGAAAATAACATTTCTAGACAAATTGTCATATTTGTTGTTAGCATTGATAAGAAAAGATAAGAAATAATTTGTTGATCCCTACCTGGGGAAATTAACTGGTTGCAGCAGCCGATACAATGAGGTAAACAAGAGAATAAAAATAAGCAATAAAATAGTCAAATAAAAAATAGTCAGTGATTAGTACTTTTAAAAAACTATTGACAGGCACCTCAAGGGCCAATCAGATGTCAGCATGGGGTCCTTTCTAGACTCTAACACCTTGATTCATTGTCAGAAAATCTGAGTCGGTAACAAATCATCAGACAAATACATTAAAAAATTTCTATAAAACAGTCGAGCACAAAAAGCAAAAGTTGGAGTATGATTCTCCCCCCCAAAAAAGGAGAGAGAATATATATTGTAAAAAAGTTTCTGTCCATCTCCCCTCTCAGGACTGCACTACTACAACGTCTGTATGTCGCCCTCTTGTGGCCAAAAATGAGTACAAATGCTTGCAGTCAATAATGTTAGAGCTTGAAACAATCAGTCCATTAATCAGAGAGATGAATCATCTTTAAAGCAATATTCCCATCCACATATCTTTGACTTTAATGAACGTAACAATAAAATTAACTCGTAGAATTCAGTGCAGGCACAGATTTCCTGTTTGGTCCAAAAGTTCCAGATGTTACAACTGTGATAAGGAACTGGACTTTCCATAAACCTGTTGACCCTGATCACTGCTGATCCCACAACACACTCTTCACTGGCACATGCACGATCTCCGAGGAGCAGATGCACACTATCCCCGAGATGATGCACCTTATCATCAATTACGCCTCCACCCACTCTGTTCCCGTGACAGAGGATCATGTGGTGGAGGTCCTGGCAGCTGCAGACCACTTCTCGGTATCAGGGACGGTTCAGGCCTTCTGCCTCTTCCCAGAGGAACAGCTGTGCCTGAGGAAGTGCAGCAGGAACATCTGGTGGCTGGTGCAGGACTTGTACCACATCCTGTCCTGCTCTGAGGAGACGGCTTCTGTGTCCCAGACCTTCCTGGAGCGTGGAACATGAAGGTCGAGTCTTTGAGGACGTCCTCTGCTCCATCAACCACCTGCCTGACCGAAGACGAGCTGTAACTTAACCAGGTTAACATGGCATGGATTAGATTGAAGTTTTACCCAACATACTGTAGGATGCTTATTCGCACAAATAATCATCCTACAGCAACAAATTATTGTATTTTCCTAAGAAGCAAACTCTTGTGACTGTGCAAATGAAACCAGGACCCAGCTGAGTGTTGAGACCTACAACCCCCTTATGGACAGTTGGAGCTGCCCATGTTCAGCCTCCACAGTCTGAGCTGCTGTGGTAAAGAAATAGTTTCCTCATGGTGCCCTGGTCCCCCCCCCCCCCCCCCCCCCCCCCCCCCCGTTGACCATAGGCTGTGTGTAATTATGGACGACATGAGAGCTGCCCAAAAGAGAAGCCAAATCACGTTGATTGCCCCCTGGTGGTTGGTTGCAGTGCAGATCATAAACCTTCTCCTTCTTAATGTTAATAGATGGGACAAACTCAAATTAAAAATGTTAGTATAAAAAAAAAAAAAATTCTCCGATGTCTGATTCACTGATGTTAAAATGTTAATTATTTCGGTAAGTTTTTGTAATTTGATGCATCGACACCCTGACTCCACTCCACCGTCACCACAGTGCGTATCTGACTCCAAATCATGTCAAAAGCAACATAGCAGCACCTGCATCCAGGATATTTTTGATATACTATATTATATACACTTTAATTTTTTTACAACTGGAAGAAGGGGACTCATGGCCTCCTGACAGGTCCTTTGTTGTAGCCTCACCAGTGACATTAAGTGTCCTTTTTAAAGAAGTTCAAAGATTTTATTTGCATCCTTAAAGAAGTATTGTTATTATTATTAATAATATAAATATGTACGTATATGTATTTATCTTTATATATTTTGCAGATCATCTGCATGAGACATCAGCTGCTGCCGGAGTTCTCCTTTCACCAGCTTCCAGAAAACTTCCACAACACTTGCCCCAGTCTTTTAAAATAAACTTTATCATCCAAAATAGTAACAACAAATGATCAATATTAATATCCTATTGGTAATTCTGACTTTTTTTTTTATTCCCCCACGTTTCTGTTCCTCAAAATAGCTGACAACTTTATGCACGAACACACTGAATCACAATCAGGTTTTATTGCAGAGCAGGTTTACACATATAAGATATTTGCTGTGGTGTATTTGCACAAGTATAAATATAAAATATAATATCTAAAAATACTATAAGCACCAATGGAGGGTTGTGCAAAGTATTGTTATAAAGTTAAGTGAAGGTTTTTTTTGACTGTTTCCTTTTACGATCCCACAAACACCTGCAGAATCCCTCCCGCCGCCATTTTGGCTCTGGTTTCCACACGAACACAGCGGAACAGCGACACTGCTCAGATCCAACATGGCGCCTCTCCCACCCTTTAAACAACCAACCAATCACCACCGTGGCTGTCACTTCCTAACCAATCAGAATGCAGCCAGGGGGCGGGCCTCCTGCAGCTGGGCGGATCTGTTTTGGGGTGTCGGAGGTTTCCTGGAGCTTCTGGAGCTTCTGGAGCTGTAGCGGTGATTTCTTGCGTCTTTTCCCCGTCGATCGGCACCGATTCCCCGCGAGCCCGCCGCAGCCATGCCCGGGATAGAGAAGCTGCCGATAGAGGAGACTCTGGAGGACAGCCCGCAGGTAACACACGCCTTTTCCCCGGAGCCTCCAGCTAGCATGCATGCTAACAAGGCTAGCTGTCTGTGTAGCCTCGGTGTTTGCCAACAACAACCAGCGGGGAGATGGTGATCACCGGGCCGGGGAACCGGAGCTGTGCAGCGGGCAGCTCTCACCCGCGACCCGCCCGCTGGTCCCCGGCTTCTTAGCGATGGAGTCAAAGGGTCAAAGTGTCAAACATCAGCCCAGCTGTTTGTTTACACTGAGATGAGCTCGTTTTAATCATGAGCAGGCTGCTACTTCCTTAGCCACCGAGCTAAATGCTGCTAAGTCAGGCGGAAGTGTCATCCAGCTGCTTCCTGTCACTCCGAGCCGGGGAGGACAGATGCTTCAGGCCCAGCAGCAGGTTCGGGTTCGGGACTCGACCTCAGATCCGGAGCTGGAGTCTGTGGAGCTGCAGGTGGATTCCCAGTGAGTGCAGGTGGATTCCCAGTCAGTGCAAGTGGATTCCCAGTCAGTGCAGATGGATTCCCAGTCAGTGCAGATGGATTCCCAGTCAGTGCAGGTGGATTCCCAGTGAGTGCAGGTGGATTCCCAGTCAGTGCAAGTGGATTCCCAGTCAGTGCAGATGGATTCCCAGTCAGTGCAAGTGGATTCCCAGTCAGTGCAGGTGGATTCCCAGTCAGTGCAGATGGATTCCCAGTCAGTGCAAGTGGATTCCCAGTCAGTGCAGATGGATGGATTCCCAGTGAGTGCAGATGGATTCCCAGTCAGTGCAGATGGATTCCCAGTCAGTGAAAGTGGATTCCCAGTCAGTGCAGGTGGATTCCCAGTCAGTGCAGATGGATTCCCAGTCAGTGCAGATGGATTCCCAGTCAGTGCAGATGGATGGATTCCCAGTCAGCAATGACCAGTATGACGTCTGTCAGATTAATGGAACGACTGTGTGAGTAAATAATTTGAGTGGTTGACCATGAGATGAATAGATAGATAGATAGATAGATGGGTGGATAGACAGATACATAGATACATAGATAGATATATAGATATACAGATAGATACATAGATAGACAGACAAATAGATAGATAGATACATAGATACATACATAGATACATACATACATATATAGATAGACATATAAATAGATAGATAGATAGATAGATAGATAGATAGATAGATAGATAGATAGATAGATAGATAGATAGATAGATAGAAGGAAAATGTTGTTATAATTTGAGGAGTTGGACATGGCCAGGCACTCACTGTAATGAAGGGCTTGTCCATCGGAAAGCTCATTCCATGAATCTTGGCCTCACAGATCATCGGCCAAAAGCTTTGCAGTTTACTACACTGATGCCAAAACTCTTAGTTGTTTGCAAAATCTTGGGCAAATCTTAAATTCCAAAATGTTGATTTCTGAACCCTTGCCAACAGACATACGTGCGTGGCGATTGAATTATTCTCTCAGTGCCGACTTTTGCATTAAACAGTTTTTTACCTCTCACACAAAATGCAGTTGAGACGCACCTTGATACCAGACTGCCCCGGGGGGGACGGGCAGCAGGTGTGGATCCAGGCTGGTTTGGTTGTTGGCAGTTACACAGGGAGGAGGGAGGGTTTATGATTTAACACGGGCTTCATTTCACCACTTTGTTGTGTTCTCTGTGTGCAGACCCGCTCTCTGCTGGGAGTGTTCGAGGAGGACACTGCAGCCGTCTCCAACTACTGTACACAGCTTTATCAGGCAATGCAGAGGATTTATGACGCGCAGGTACACACACACACACACACACACACACACACACACACACACACACACAAACACACACACACAGCAACGTGAATATGTAGCTGATTGAATAGTGTGTTTCCAGATGCTCAGCGCTGTGCCTGTTTTATGATTCCAGAACGAGCTCAGTGCCGCCACACACCTGACCTCCAGGCTGCTGAAAGAGTACGACAAACAGGTGACCCGCTTTCTACCAACACAACACCCGGCTGCCAGCTCTAAATGAACATTTGTCCTGCTGATTCGGTCACTTGACGGACTTATGGAACCGATACGTGACGTGCCTCAGCTCCTAAATATGATATAACAGTGTTCTAATATTTTTGACAGGGGACTCAGACCTGTCATATCTTCTATACCGAGGTCAGAGATAAATATAGTTTCTCATATAGTTTAAAAGGTTATTTTCAGCTCCTTATCTATCTAAGTGGTTGGCTGTTTTTATTCCGGTTCCATTGGTTTCTCATGTGATCGAATCAGCACGACAAATTCCATTAATATCCGTGAGGGTGAAGCACAAAGTGATGTTATGTGATGATTTGACATGGAATGAGCCTAATATTCAATATAAGGGTATGCTGATTATGAGACTACACACATGTTTCTGATATTTAATTCTCGAGAAAAAACACATTCTCATCATCTGTAAGCAACAGTCATTTCTTGGCTGTGAGAAAGATGATTCATTCGGCTCCTTTATATAAAATATATCCTTTCTCCACGGCAGCAAAACACATGAAATGAGTTCACAGTTTCATGTCTTCTGTGGTGTTGTTGTTGTTGTGTGCAGCGTTTTCCTCTAGGGGGCGATGATGAGGTGATGAGCTCCACCCTGCAGCAGTTTGCAACAGTCATCGATGAGGTGAGAGAACACAAACACAGATTTGTGTCTTGCTTTACTTTTAGGGCGCGACACAGACTATCTGCTCTAATATGCAAAGAAGTCGGACGACTAACGAGCTGTTTATCTGTAAAACTGATTCACGATTAGAAATGTCCTTCTTCTCTGTCTGTCTCCTGCTAGTTGAGTTCCTGTCACGCTGTCTTGTCCACGCAACTCGCAGACGCCATGATGTTTCCCATCACTCAGTTCAAAGAAAGAGACCTGAAGGGTAGGACACACACACACACACACACACACACAATGTTCACTTATGATAGTATGTGTTTATTCTGTATGTGGTTAATTTACCAATAAACCAACCCTTATACTTTAACTTCTTCTATAACTTATCTATGTTTTTCTTGTCTCTTTCCAGAGATCCTCACTCTGAAAGAAGTCTTCCAGATATCCAGCGATGGTAAAATCATCTTTACTCTTTGTCAGGTTGTTTCGATTGATGCATTTCTGATCATCTTTCGTTTGACTGGAAAAATACAATTGTTTGATATTCACCTCATTTTTGTTTTTTGTCTTGATCGATGCTAACTTGTTTCTGCCGAGCTGGACAAAAGGAAAGATGATGAAAATATGTTTCACCTTTTCAAAATGAACGTTTGTCTGTTTCTGTGTGCAGATCATGACACAGCGAATAATCGATACAGCCGCCTGTCCAAGAAGAGGGACAATGACAAGGTACTGGCATCAGTGGGTTTATTCTTCAGTACTTTAATACCACAGTTAAATACTAAACACCTAGGTCACTTAATTTCTTATGTATAAATATGTTCTATTTGAGAACTGTGTAATTTTGTCACTAGGAAAATTCAGATAAAGCTTTGAAATGAGTTCTGTTACCCAATTGAGTGTCCACACTGAAACTTCAGCAGAAACAATTAAGACTCATAAAATAAACATTTAACTTCTTCATTATCCAGTTGTTAGGGTTCTGTAAAAGTTCTGTTCCTTTATGAACATTTTACAATACAATCATCAATTTAAATATAATATCTGTGACCACATGATAATATCTCAGTATACGATATATTATCTGAGAAGCTGAGCTGAGAAGTCTTGTTTGTTTTGAAGATGCGGGCCGAGGTCGTGGAGGACGTCTACACCTCCCGCAAGAAACAGCACCAGACCATGATGCACTACTTCTGCTCACTGAACACATTACAGTACAAGAAGAAGACCGCCCTGCTGGAGCCTCTGCTGGGCTACATGCAGGCCCAGGTACACACACACACACACACACACACAACCGACAATCCTGAACTAGAAGAGCTGCCACTGTAAGAATTCCTCATATTTTAGAGGTTTTAAAACACTGGCTTTTAACAACTTCTCAGTCTTTTTTACTGATCTATGGTTCAGTATTGACTTGCTGGACCTCGTTCTGACAAGTGAAGCTGCGACTGTCAGTCACAAGTCTGTTAGAAACATTGCTGTGATGTTGTAGTTGTTGCAGTGAACAGGTTCATTTGGAATCAGTCATTTTCTGTTTCTGGTGTTTTCTCTGTGCAGATCAGTTTCTTCAAGCTGGGGTCAGAAAACCTCACCCAGCAGTGGGAAGACTTCCTGGGAACCATAGGAACCAGCGTCCAGAAGTAAAAACCCTCCACCGACCCGCCTCCTTCAAGAACCGTCCTACATTCCTCCTCCCTTTGTCCGTTCTATGTTCAAAATCTTCAGTACAAAGTTATTATCAACATTAACTCAAGTTTTAAACATGTGTGTGTGTGTTAAGTGTGCGTCGGGAGATGGAGGCGGAGGTGGGGCAGATGCAGCAGACCATCCAGCAGACAGAGACATCATGTGACACGCTGTATGCGCCGTGTGACCTTGACCCCGCCCACTCACCTGTCTGTCGCAACCTGACCAGGAAACAAGGCTACCTGTACATCCGCAAGTAAGAGACACACACACACACACAGAAACACACACTCATTGACGCAGACTGAATATAAAGATGGACAACATAAAAGTGACACTAAACCATCTTGATCACCCCCTGGTGGCTGGCTGCAGTATAGGTCATAAACCCCACCTTCTCCATGTTAGCAGATGGGACATGCAACAACTAAGAAGTCAGAGTACATAACATTTTCCCAGAAGGGGTTAAAGTCATTTTGCTCGTTCTAATCACACTGATGTTTAGTCAAAGTGTTTCTTGTTATATACACTGTTTGGTAGTTTTTATATATCATGAGCTTGGACCTGCTCGCTGCTGCTCTGCTGGTGAAATTACCAATAAGTTGTTGACACGTCCCTTGTTGTGAGTTTGTTGACGTGCCTCCTCTGTGTGTCTCTCAGTAAAACCGGTCTGGTGTCTTCATCCTGGGAGCGACAGTACTTCTTCACTCAGGGGGGTAACCTGATGCAGCAGGGCCGCGGAGAGGTGGCGGGGGGGCTGCTCACCGACCTGGACAACAGCTCCGTCATGGCAGTGGACAGCGACGACCGCCGCTTCTGCTTCCAGGTCACGTCCTTCGATGGCAAGAAGTCAGAGCGCTCTCCCTTCTTTCCACTGTTACTCCCATCGGACGCTCTGGTCATTTTAAGCACTGACGCCACTTTCTCCCTCTTTGTTTCCCGTCAGAGTCGTGACGCTGCAGGCGGAGACCAGGAAGGACTGTGAGGAGGTAACTTGATTCTCTCTCTCCTGCTTGTGACGTCTGTCTGCTGTTCTGGTGATTTCTCACTTTGTCCATCTGCTGCTTCCTCCTCCAGTGGATCTCCACCATAAACAACATCTCCAAGAGGATC
Source organism: Limanda limanda (assembly GCF_963576545.1). NCBI lineage: Eukaryota > Metazoa > Chordata > Actinopteri > Pleuronectiformes > Pleuronectidae > Limanda > Limanda limanda. The sequence goes on from NC_083639.1 coordinate 27,034,957, forward strand.
TACCTGAGTGAGAACGCAGAGGTCAGTGTCCGTCTTTCCCTCATTTACTTCCATCCCAGTCAAAGGTCACAGAGGAAACTTTGACAGATATTTGTAGATGTAGTCATCTGCTACCAACAACAGCTCTGGGTTTGGTCAGTGCTGTGTTTAGGTGTCCACATAGTTTTGGCAATGTTGTGAATCTAATTAAACATCAATGGATCGATATGAAACAAGGGTAACAAGTAGGGTTGCAAAATTCCGGGAATATTCAAAGTTGGAAACTTTCCATGGGAATTAACGGGAATATACAGGAATTTACGGGAAGATACGGGAATTAACGGGAATAAACTGGAAATGTTGTGAGTAATTTATACTAACTGTATTTACCTTGTCATATACAGACATAAATATAAACATTTTGTTTTGTCATAGGCTGATTTGAGCCCTGAGGAAACTTTGGGCACTTGACTATATGCTTCTGCATCGTTGTGTCATTCTTAACATAGGTCTTTGCACAGTATTTGCAGATGTACACAGCCTTTCCTTCTACATTGGATGGGGTGAAATGTCTCCACACATGAGAGAGTGCACATGGCATTGTTCTGTAGAATAAGAGGAGAAGAAAGTTTGTAAAAAAACACTAATGCAATGCCAGAGATATAAATAGTTCGCCAAACAATTGGAATCGTCTGTGAAAATATTTTACAATTGATTGATAAATTAATGGAAATAGTCTAGATGAACAGATGAACAATCCTCAATAAGCATGATAATATATTTTCCCAGTAATATCATGGAAACTTACCTGACTAGTCCTGCACACTACAGCAGGCCTCAATAGCCCTGCTGTAGAGTGAAGGATGCTGGGAGTTATCTGTGCATGTGATGGAAGAATGCACAGTGGAGGGTTGAAACTCAACATTCCATACATCTTTAAAATAGAGTTTGAATGATGTTTTTATTGCTTACCGTTTAATTTGCGTAGTTTTTATTTTTTCAAAATTCCCGACCTTAACTTCCCATGGAAACTTTCCGCCCCTTTGCAACCCTAGTAACAAGAAGCAGAGGACAAGATGCTTTCAAATTGTTTTCCTGTTGGTTGAAGCTGACTGTCCTGTCTTCTCATTGGCAGGAGCTGGCCGCCAGAGTCAACCAATCAGCGATTGAGGCTGTGACGCCATCACCGTCCTTCCAGCAGAGACACGAGAGCATGAGACCCAGCAGGTAGTTCACTGACACTGACCTCACAACCTATCAGCTGCCAGGTCAGATCTCTAAACACTTCTCTTTCCATCCCAGTAAAGGACGGGTGGGCCGAGCAAGCAGTATCAGCTCCGTGGGGTCCGAGGCGTCGCCCGCTATCTCCGTTCTCTCATTGGACGCCCTGGTTGCCCCGGAAACACCCATCCAGTTTGACATCATTTCCCCCGTCAGCGAAGAAATCTCAGGGCAGAGCAAGGCGGCGGCGCAGTCCGGCAGGTGTGTGTGTGTGTTTGTTTGTGTGTGTTTGTTTGTGTGTGTGTGTGTGTGTGTGTGTGTGTGTGTGTGTGTTTGTGTACAAGACTAAACAGGATCAATGCAAAAAGAGATCTTCGCCAAAAATATCCCAACGTCACCCACTCAACCTGAGGAGATCCACTTACTAATACACTAAAAACATTGATAAAGAAAAATGTTTCATGCTCCACAGCTACTATAGAATTATTATCTGTCATTAGTGAGTCCTCCTCAAAGTGTTCTATGATATACTTTCCCTTTGTGTTGTGGGAGTGCTGGACATTGTGTTCAGAACTTTTTACACTCTGTGGTGCAGAGTGAAGCTAGAAAACGTTGTGTTCATCCTTCCTGGTTTATCTGCAATGAAGTGTGTGTGTGTGTGTGTGTGTGTGTGTGTGTGTGTGCGTGTGTGTGTGTGTGTGTGTCCTTCAGAAGGAGTAATCCGTTCGGAGAGTCTGGAGACAGCACATCAGAAGAGAGTGAAGGTAACGTCTATCGTTTTTACTTTCTATATCTTACAATTGTGATTATATTCAGTCTTGTATTATATATAAATTGGACTGTAAAACTTTTCTTGTATGTGTGGTATTTTTTGTGTGTGTAATCTTTCCTGTGACCACGTGGTCCAGAATCGATCCTCCACCAGCTCTTCATCGTGCGCTTCCTGGGCTCCATGGAGGTGAGGGCGGCCGAGGCCCCAGACGTCATCTCTGAGACCATGAGACAGATCCTGGCGGCCAGAGCCATCCACAACATCTTCAGGATGACGGAGTCCCACCTGCTGGTGACCTGCGACTGCCTCAAGTAAGAACCACGCAGCCACTGTGTTGTCATGGTGAAGCCAAATCTGAACGACTTAGAAATGTTGTGCTGTGAGGAAACACAGGAATCTGCTGTTGAGTGTTTCAGCCCCAGTAGCGCCCTCTACAGACTGTAAGTGTTCATTACAGCCACAGTGTGAACGTGTAGGACAGAGCAGAAGAGTCTTTGATCACCGTTAGTGAAACATAACTTCACACAGAATCGTATTAAAGTTATTCCTGGATGATTAGTCGTGTGTAGTTAAATCTTTAAAGTTTGTCCTGACTTGAGGAAATACCACAGAGTCATAAAGTCACCCAAACATCATCGAGACATAAATATTTAATACACAAAAACTACTCAACCGATTTGCATGAAATGTTGTTGAAGAGGTGGATCTAGGATTTATGTTTTCCACTCTAACATTTAGAGATAGAAGAATAAAAACAAGCATATTTAGTGGACTGATATTTAGTGTTTGGAACTTGGTGCAGATCCAAATAAACATCTGGATCCAGTGAGTTCGAATGTGGATTTCATAAGGAGACCTTTGGGTCTTAGCTGTTTGCTCAACTCTTTTTCTAAACAGTTTAGTATTTTAATGAAAGTACGTTATTTCTTTCAGGCTCATTGATCCTCAGACACAAGTCACTCGACTCAGGGTAAGAGATCTTCCTTCATTAGATCCTTGTTTTTTGTTTCAGTGTCTAATTGTTCATGATTGGTTCTATTTTGATCTTTCTCTTTTGGCCTCCTCCTCCTCCTCCTCCCCCTCCTCCTCCTCCTCCTCCTCCTCCTCCTCCTCCCCCTCCTCCTCCTCCTCCTCCTCCTCCTCCTCCTCCTCCTCCTCCTCCTCTCTCCCGCTGCAGTTCCCTCTGTCCAGCGTGGTCCAGTGTTCGTCCCATCAGGACAACAAGAGGCTGTTTGGCTTCATCTTGCAGCCGGCGAGTGAGCGGGGGGGCGACAGCCGAGCCGTCTGCTACATCTTTGAGTCCAACAACGACGGAGAGAAGGTCTCACTCTCTCTCTCTCTCTCTCCATCCGTTCGTCTGACCCCCCCGTTGTGTCCCTCTGTCTTGTCTGACCTGCCTCTTCTCCTTCATGTGTTTCAGATCTGTGACAGTGTCGGTCTGGCCAAGCAGATCGCCTTCCACTCCGAGATGGTGAGACTCATTAGAAACTGTGGTTAAAGACTGTCGACATGGCAACTCCCCAAAAGTGAAGCCAAAGTGTCTGTGTCGCCCCCTGGTGGCTGGATACATTATAGGTCATGAATCCCATAGATATGTATATATAAAGGCTAGATGTCTCGTCCGTGTTTCCGGCCAACGGAGTCGAATGTCGGCACATGGCGGCCATCTTGCCACAGGCGGCCCGCCCACCCATAACATTGTGTTGGTAGTGGTACATGTCCTTTTTAAATAAAATAAAATAATTCTTGATGTATATTTGTACCTATTTTAGAACATTATACTATTTTTTAGAAAATAACATAATTATTCATAAGTATGCAGTGTCATAACTACATCTCTGACGTTTATAACAAACCAAACCGTTTCAAAATCGGTTGAAAATTGAACAAGTTATGGTTATTTAAAAAGTACGTACCACTACAACACAATGTTATGGGTGAGCCCGTTGCAAGATGGCCGCCATGTGCGAACGTTTGTCTCCGTTGGCCGAGACATCTAGCCTTATATATATATATATCTGTGATAAATCCTGCCTCCTTCATGGTAGTGGAAGATGGTTTCTATCATTTCATGGAGTTCTTAAGATGGCAGCGTTTGTATCTGTGATATTTTGGCTTCATTTCTGGATGGTGGAAGGAAGTAGAGACGTATCATCCATCCTGATAAACAGTCTATGAGCCGACTCCCTCATTGTGTGGATGTTACGATGATTCCTTCTGGTGTTGTTGTGGATGTGAATCATTTTTTTGGGGTGGGGGGGGGGGTATGTGCAGGACCGAAAGGCAGTGGAGAAGAGGAAGGAGCAGGACAAGGCCAAAGAGAAACAGCAGGAGGAACTCAGCAAACAGAGACAGATAGAGAAGGTGACCTTTGATCCTTTAACCCTAACCCCCCCCCCCCAAATATTAATATTGAACATATCATGTGTCTGAATTGCACCAACTCCCCCTCTGCACCCCCCTGGGCCCTGAACGATTCACATGTCGAGTGTGAAGCCGATCAGATGAACGGTTCTCCAGATGTGTGAGCGACAGACAGACAGGGGTTTATCTAGATTTGATCTCTAACTCCAGCTTTGTCCTTCCAGGATCTGGAGGAGCAGAGTCGTCTGATCGCCGCCTCGAGTCGTCCGGCCAACCCGCCGGCCGCTGACGGACAGTTCCTCGTGCTCAGCATCAGCCCGTCGGAGGAGAGTGAGGCTGGGGACGAGGGGAAGAAGACGGGCGAGTCGGAGGCCTGATGACACGGATCCATGTTTCACTTCCCAGGCAGGTCTCAGGAGGGGAACGCCACCCGCCCACCCGGGCTGCCTGGGACTGGAAAACATGTGCTCCCTCTCATGGACTCCCATATGTGTGATAGAGCCCATCACTCTGAAAATAGAGGACAAACTGAACACACCCTCACTATATGTGGAGGAGGAGGAGGAGGAGGGGGAGGGGGAGTGAACGATGAAACTCCTCGTAACAGACTTGTGTTTTATTCTGTGTGTAAAAACGCTGCTTTTTATATCGGCTCCGCCCGCCAGAAAAGGACAAAAAATATAGATTAACCTGTAAGTTTCTGTTTTATATCATTATTTTATAAAGAAAAGAGCTAAAAATACTGACAGCGGATATAAAGCAGAGCAACGTGAGGAAGAAATAACCAGAATCTGACTCGGGAGAAAACGCAAACTGAATTCAGACAGTGTCAGGTCTTGCTCAAGGGCACTTTGGTCACATCAGCTCAGACAAGTGATGTTCTAAAACAAGAAGACTAGGAGAGAGAGTCAGAGAGAAAGAAGGGACTCTTATTTTGAAGGGTCCTTGCAGTTGAGAAGACATCCTGTGATCTTCACTCATTTCACTCCAGGGTGAAAAATAGCGTATGAACGTCACCGCTGAGCTTAAAACGATTATTTGATTTGTCCATCGATGGTCGACAGAAAATTTACTGTCAACTATTTAAATAAATAGTCAAGTAAAAATAGATCGAACGGTTTCACCTTCTTGTTGAGAGGTCGTTGAGTTTCCTTCTCTGTTGTAATAAGTTCAATATTTTTGGCTTTTGGACTGTTCAAAAAACCAAACATTTGATGACGTTATCTTCAGCTGTAGGAGAATCTGTTGGTTAATAGAACGAATGAGACATTTAAACAGGTGGCGGAACTCTTCTTCTTCTTCTCGACACCTGTCCGAGGCTGTTCCTTAAATACGGATCTTTATTTAAACCCCAAACGTTTACTGTGCACAACCCAACTCAAGCAAGTGCTCATCGTTTACTCTTATAAACTAAAAGTGCATCTAGGTCAAAATTAGTTTGAATTTGGTTGAAAAGATAATTTCTGTTTCCTCAATCGCGCCTGTTTTTCGACGGTTTACCGAATAGATTTTCTCTCTTTAAAAATAGATAAAGTTACATTGGATTCATTCACTAAACTGAAACACGTGTCTTTAATTCATCTCTTCCGCCAAATAACCAGTCGTGTGTTTCTCCTGGAGTCACGATGTCTACCTGTGCTTTCACACGTGTGTTTCTGGGTCGTTGCTTTGGGGCCTGTTGCGCTTTCCATTGTTTTTTTCTTCATTAATCAGCGTTTTTTTCCCCCCCGAGTGGGTCGCAGCGACCTGAGTGATCTGCAGAAGACGGAGCTTCAGTCCACAGGTCGTTGACTTTGCATGAACGACGGACGGACCTCCTCAGTCGGCTGTGGGGATGTTAACAAGCTGAGGAAGTTTCTAAATCAGCCTAAAACAAAAGTTACTAATGACGAGTTCATTTCTTGGTGGTTTGTTGTCTCGTGGGAGGAAGTTTCCTCGTGTTGGTGGAGCTGCTCTTTAACAACAGATCAAACACGACAGGGTGGACGGTGTTGAACTGTAAATATGTGCTTGATGTTCTAGTGTCATGGTTAATAAAAAGGCTTTTCAGTGATAATTAAAACACTAACTCCACCCGTCTGAGTCTGTCTTCTGCTGTTTTCACATCAAACCAACCTCCTTGAGCTCCACACCTACATTCAACAATGAACTAGGTGTTTGCTAGTTATGGTCTTTTTATTTTAGCCACGTAAACAATCTTTTTTTGTTATTTCAACAGATTATCAATCACAACAAGAATATTTTACCCGTCTTTTTTATTTGTACCATCCCTCTTTTCTTTTTTTTTTTACACCTTGTTAGCTGCTCACTCTTTTCCAGGCATGTCTGCCTCAATGAGATATTTTTAAATTCAAAGTGGATTTTTAATCTTTTTACAAATTAGTTTAACAAATTTGGAAAAATAGAAACAAAGGAAACTAGAAAAGTTGCCCCTGGAGAATATTCATGATCACTTTGAGAGGTCATTTGAATTAAAATAAAACAAACAAACAAACTGGAAACAATAAAAACTTTAATAAAACAAATACTTTACATTTTTTATACTGTCTGATGTGGGAAAAAATAGAAATATACCGTAGAGTTATAGAAACGTCTAAGCTGAAGAAACCAAACATCAGGTTAATGACTCAAAAGCTACAACAATAGTTTCAACGTTCGATTTGTTTGTGATGAAGTTGTTTGTGCAACAACAAATTAGCTGCAGCAGGAACGTGTCAATAAATAGGATCCTCAAGTTTCAACTTGTTGCTCTAACACCTCGTCGTTGTATTTATGTTAAAACTACATTTTGAGGAGGCCGAGGTCACAGCTGTCCGATGTCTTTTTACTGATCTGGATGTAAACAGTCCAGTCCACTGGGATCGTTGCTGTTTCTCCTGGTTTCTCCCTCAGTTCACATCCTGGTGCGTTCGAAGACTCTGCAGCTTCCTGTCAGCTCTTCTGTCTGAGGACCTGGGTGGAGAGCCAGTCCAGACCCTGGACCAGACCTGCACCACTGACAGCACAGGACGCCTGGACGACCCACTGCAGACACACAAAGAGAGTAAGACACGCTGTATGTCAAGTTCAAATGAAACCTCCAGGACGTCAGGTCTGGTTGAGCTTTGAGAATAATACTAAGATCCACAGGTTGATCTGTCACTCACCGGCTGGGAGATCCCTGATAGGCTCAGGGCCGCTGTGATGTCACTGACGGACATGGCTCTGGGCAAATCCTGTTTGTTGGCTAAAACCAGCAGAGCCACGCCCCTTAGCTCGTCCTCCTCCAACTGCAACACAGCAGCATGGAGAATGAACAGGAAATCAATCAATCAATCAGTGTGTGTGTGTGTGTGTGTGTGTGTGTGTGTGTGTGTGTGTGTGTGTGTGTGTGTGTGTGTGTTACCATCCTATGCAGCTCATCTGCAGCCTCTTTTATTCTCTCGGGGTCGTTGCTGTCGACCACATATATCAAACCCTGAGGACGACACAGACATTACTGTGAGTGTTTGTTGGACCAGTGGACCAGTGGACCAGTGGACCAGTGGACCAGTGGAACAGTGGACCAGTGGAACAGTGGACCAGTGGACCAGTGGAGCAGTGGAGCAGTGGAGCAGTGGAACAGTGGACCAGTGGAGCAGTGGAACAGTGCACCAGTGGACCAGTGTACCAGTGGACCAGTGGAACAGTGCACCAGTGGACCAGTGGACCAGTGGAACAGTGGAGCAGTGGAGCAGTGGACCAGTGGACCAGTGGACCAGTGGAACAGTGGACCAGTGGACCAGTGGAACAGTGGAGCAGTGGAGCAGTGGACCAGTGGACCAGTGGACCAGTGGAACAGTGGACCAGTGGACCAGTGGAGCAGTGGACCAGTGGACCAGTGGAACAGTGGAACAGTGGACCAGTGGAGCAGTGGACCAGTGGAACAGTGGAACAGTGGAACAGTGGACCAGTGGACCAGTGGACCAGTGGAACAGTGGACCAGTGGACCAGTGGACCAGTGGACCAGTGGACCAGTGGACCAGTGGAACAGTGGACCAGTGGACCAGTGGAACAGTGGAACAGTGGACCAGTGGACCAGTGGACCAGTGGACCAGTGGAACAGTGGACCAGTGGACCAGTGGACCAGTGGACCAGTGGACCAGTGGACCAGTGGACCAGTGGACCAGTGGAACAGTGGACCAGTGGACCAGTGGAACAGTGGAACAGTGGACCAGTGGACCAGTGGAACAGTGGAACAGTGGAACAGTGGACCAGTGGACCAGTGGACCAGTGGACCAGTGGTGTTACCAACCTGTGTGTTAGTGTAGTAGTGTCTCCACAGAGGTCTGATGACAGTCTGGCCACCAACATCCCAAACTGTAAAACTGACGTTCTTATACTCCACTGTCTCCACATTAAAACCTGCACACACACACACACACACACACACACACACACACACACACACACACACACACACACACACTCAGAATTAACATAGATTTATATATAAAATATATGCTATATATAACATTTTGCATAAACACATCTGACAAACTGACCAATAGTTGGGATGGTGGTGACGACCTCGGCCAACTTCAGTCTGTACAGCAGAGTGGTTTTACCTGCTGCATCCAGACCCACTACAAACACACACAGACACACACACACACACACACACACACACACACACATACACACACACACACACACACACACAAACACACACACAAACACACACACACAGACACACACACACAATTAGAATCACTTTGTTTTTGAAGAGGTCAGACACAGCTTCTCAGAGGGTGAAGTCTTAAAATGTCTCTGATTTCGACATTACGACTTTTAACTGAAGTAAAAGAAGAAATACTGTAACACAAATATACACAAGTACAAACTACTGGCCTGCATCTGTTACTTCAAGGATCAAAGTGTTATTAATCAAATGTAGTAAGAGGATCAAACAATTTTACAAATCAAATCAAATATTATGTTATTGGATTATCATTTCTGATGCATTTAATTCTTGTAGATACTGTTAAAATATAATATAATATAATATAATTCATACCACAACTTTTCAAGCTGTGTATCTATCGATTCTTGGTATTAGTTATTTACTGAATCGTTAAACACGACGATTATTAGAAGCCACAACATGGATGAATTTAAATAAAATCAACTTTCAGAAGCAGTTTGACACTTGATAAAACTGAACATGAGAAATCAGAACCAGGACTGAACATCAGTTTGATAAAGTTTTAAAGATCTCACCCATTAAAATCCTGACCGGTGTCCTGGAGCTGAACCTGGAGAAGATCTGAGAGAAGATGATGCCCATGATGCTTCAGGTCGAAAGTTCCTCCTCCACTCAATGGCTCTGTGTGTGTGTGAGTGTGTGAGAGAGAGAGAGAGAGAGAGAGGTTTTATAGAGCTGCAGCAGCAGGGTGTGTGTGTGTGTGTGTGTGTGTGTGTTGTGTGTGTGTGTGTGTCAGATCGGTACACGGTGGCAGTGGAGACGCAGTTTGTGTCTACACAACACACCGGAAATCACTGCATTGACTCACACATGTTTCAAAATAAAGGCTCCAAATTCCAATTTCGCTTTATTCACTAGAGCACGTTGTTAAACACTGGTAATACAAAAAAAGGTTCCTACAATAACACGTGCTTTATGTAATATACGCACTCAGACACAAATCTGTTATTTTACACAAAATGATCTTCAAAAGTTTGAAAAAGTGAAAGTTGAAAATTAACAATAATAATTGAAATAAAAAACGAGCAGGATTAAACAAGGCTCCAATTATATCTTTACACTTAAAAGAAATGCGCTTTTCTTTGGACTAAAGTAAATTATCTTCATTTGACTCTGACATTGATTTTATATTTGTAGTTGTTGTCTTTATCTTCCCTTTGTTTTTGTGATCAATACAAATAAAATGTATTATCACTACTTTTATTATAATCACTCCACTGAACATGTCTGATCGCTCAAATGCATTTTACCATATGAATAATAATAATGATGCAATAATATGAAACAGAAAGGAAAGGTGCAATTGTGTCGCCTACTTACGTACTTTTATTATACTTAAAGAATATTGTGCGACTCATACATCAGTTCTGAGTTCTTACAAACACAAGGATATTTTAATAGTGTTTTATTGCTGATTTAACTTAAGTAAAAAGAAATATTTCAGTTTTTCTTCCACCATTGAAAACTGCAATGAATTGTGAGTACTAATAATAAATACTCTTAGTGAGATTAAAGTATCTCACCTTAAATACCTTGATAATATTGTCAATATTATTATAAAAATGCCTTTTCATTCATGTAAATGGAAAAAAATCTAAACATTTTAGTTCGGCATTTATCAAAACAGGTTTTTTTGTCTCATAAAACAGGAAAAAAAAATTGTTCGAAAAACAGCTTTTTTTTTTTTTTTTTTGAGAACTTATCTCGGAATTCCCGAGATAATTATCTCTGAAAAACTGAAAAAAAAAATTCCAAGTGAATACAATACGCTTCCGTAGGCTGATGCAGCAGCAACCATACTCCATGCGGGTGAGAGGCAGGATTGAGGTCACGCCTTTTCCGGAGAAAACATAACTCAGGAAAAAAAGAGCCTTTTTTTTTTTTATTCAGTAAAACAGAATTTATCTCGGAATTTCCGACAGTGAAACAGTGAAACTTTTTCAAGTGAATGCAAAACGCTTCCCCACACACCAGAGGCTGGACTTCTTTTCTTTCCAAGGAAACAAAAGTTGTTGACAACTGAAGCAGGAAATATGAGAGCACACTCTTAACCCGAATAAGTTGACATTACTTGAAAAAGGTGAGGAAACCCGTTGCCTTAAACCGTTTAAGTTTTTACATAAGGTAAAAACTAAACAAGTTAAGTTGTATTAACATAAAAACCTTAGTTGATTTAGTCCACATATTTGAGTATACATTAGTAATCTGAACTCAAAATCATTAGTTAACATAAATTAATTCTACTAGAAAGTCTAAGTGAATTGAAATTATAATTTTAAGTTAAACAAACTAACTTGTTTAAGTAATAACAATTACAACATTATTTAACTCTACTTAAAATCATTTGTTAATGTAAGAGATGTCTTTAAGTTTAATGTAATCATATTTTGAGTTTGCAAAATGCATTGTTTAAACAAAATCAAATGAAAAGTAAGACATTAAACAATACATATAAATGCTCCAATGTATTTTATTCTTGAAAAAACATTTAAAATGTTATATAACAGTAATACTTTTAAGACAAGTATAAACAGACACAAAAAAAACTGCCTGTAACACTTTGTTTGGTGAAGGAACACAGACGTACTGTATAACAATATCTGCTAAATCCTTGTAAACATTATGACCCATACATCAGTGAATTTAAACTGGAAACAACAATTTAACACTGTTTAAGAGATTGTATAAAATCAACTGAGTAGAAAATGCAGTCAAACATATGCCTCTATATCTTGCACCGTACAATACAAGTGGCTGAAAATTCCTTTCCCCTCTCTTTTTTTTTACTTATATCAGTTTTAACATAATACAAAGTAATAAACACTGATTCAGTGTTGACATTTTTGACTTTTGTCTACCTTTTAGAACAACCACAAATAAAACGTAATCGGCCTCTTCCACTGTTGCTAGTAGTACTGTTAGAAACTAAGGCAAATAAACCACTCATGACAATCACTCAAATAGCTTGAATAAACTAAATAAAAATTAGTTTGGAAAGGGATTATAACACACAGCATATAACAATATCTGATGTATGTATAAAAAACTGGACATATAAACTGGCTACAAGCCTCTAAAACTTAAACTGACTGGAGAAGGACAGATAAACCGTGTAAATTTTCAAATCTGGTGAACACAATATTCAGTCCTGAGCATACACCACAACACATATTGTACCATGGAACACACATGGCTGGAAATTCCTGTCTTTCATTAAACTTAGATAAATTCTTGCATAATACAAATAAACAAAAAACGTTTTGTTATGTGCTATTCCCGTGTAGCCAGACACCAAGCTTGTGGATTTGTCCATATGAGACCAAAACTTTATATACATGTATACATGTTATACATCGAGTGCTAACAAATTCATTTGTGTTCGTAAGAAAACTAGTCAGAAATATACCCACAGAATTATTTTTACAGATACAGTCATGTAGAAAGGGCAAAGCAAATTGTGGATTTGGAGTTTTTGTGGGTGCATGGCCTTTTTTAAACCATCTTGTATTAACTGACCTAAAACCACATTGACCTTCACTTAAGATCATTACATTTTTCAGTGTTTGCAACCTTGGTTTTAGCGCACTCTGGCCCAACGATAGAAGTACCTGTTGAATGAACTGGAATCTGTGCTTCATCGACTTGGGGTAGTTGAGGTGAAGTGCGTATGCAAGTCCCAATAGAAGACAAACAGCCCTCAGCAGGTCTTCAATGTTAACCATCACCACTTTTTCCTCAATGATTATCTTCAAAGATGCTGGATAGAGATGCAGCATCTTCTTGTTGACAGCTCAACAAGAAGGATCCTAATGTCGATGTGTTGGTAGGAATCATCATCATCTGAGTCCTTAAGGAGACAAACATAAGAGCACAAAGACATCTCTGTCATTAAATAAGCATTAGTAACGTTTAGCAATGTAGCCTAGTCATGGGATATTGCGAAACATGAGGGAGGGCTGAATTGGTCATGATTAAAGGAGTAAATTAACAAACACGTCACAAAAAAAAAGCAGTTTTTTGGGCTCAAATACTTCACCCACCCCTACGGTATAGTGGTGAGTAGATAATGAGTCCCTTTAACAAATAATTGATAAAAGATCAACATGACACATTCACAATGTTATATACTCTTTGATAAAGAAAGAGGTTACTTACAAAGCAAGCTTTGAAAAAGTCATTGGAGAAGGCCTCTGAGCATCATTGTACGAATATCTGTTGGATCTGTAGTCTTTTGGAGAGTAATATGACAACAAGAGTTAGATACTGTGGATACAATGACAGGAAATTAATGGTTTGTATGGGAGTGCCCAAATAACCAAGCACAATTTGGATTCTACTGCACAATTAATAAAGTACAACTTTTTTGGAAAATTACATAAGCTGTGAAAACAATGCAAATACAGGATGGGTATGGACCAACCTTGGTCTCTTGTGATAGCTGAGTCAACTGCTGCCCAATGATCCCTCTCTTACATCAAAATATTTCAACGAGACAAGGACTGTGCCGATCGATGCCCTCAAAGAATTCTTTTTTGAGGTTCTTGCCCACAATCCTACTGTACTTCATGTAGATCTGAAAAATACAAAGTTACATTAAAAAAATGTATCATTTAAAGTTTTTACAAGCTTTCAGACAAAAACAATGCAAGTGAAGTAACTTGTGACCACTTCTTCAGATGTAATTAAACAGAAAAACATAACATGCCTCCATACTGCTTGTGTGGAGTCATCTGAGTGTCGCCAAGCCCACTCCCACTGTCACATTCAAATTCAACTCGAAACGGCGTAATTTACACCAAGTTTTTGCCCTAAATGTCCACTACCTGAAGAAGCTATGTTACTGCGCAGCCTAGGGTGAGAGCTTGTGTGGAGTGTGCTAGGGTGAACAGACTCCAGAGGAGGATATCAGAGGACATTTAGGCTAAAAACTTGGTGTAAATGATGCCATTTCGAGACGAATATGAATGTCAGGGCTTGGTGACACTCAGATGACACCACTGATGGAAGCAGAATGGAGGCATGTTATGTTTTTTCTGCCGTTTTATTACTTCTGAAGAAGTGGTCACAAGTTACTTCACTTGTATTGGTTTTGGTTGCTTTTTAGTATTTTGTAGACTCAAACACTTCACCCACCCCTCCATTCGACGTAGTGGTGAGAAGATAATGGGTGAACATACCTGGTCTTCTGTGAATAGAGCAGGCCAGCGTTCCATTATCGTGCTTATGGCAGGTTCAGAGTCGAAAGGTCAGTTGGGCAGTTTCACACATGTGTGCCTCCTGTGCATTTGGGTGAATCTTAGATAAGTATACCTTAAGAGCATTTATGGAATTCAATTAGCACAAACATTATTGGTGTAAGCAAGGGAATGCTACAGTTCTGGTGTAGCTCCCATGTTTTAACCTGTAATGTTTTAAAAGGTGACCCCTTTTCTCAGATATAAAATCACAGTACTTACAGTTCCACTGCATTTTCACAACAAAGAGAAAATTAAAAAACGTCAGCCTAACATCTTAGTTGCAGTAACATAAACGCATTTTGAATAGATATGGTTATGAACAGAAAATAGCTAGCGTTAGCCACAAGCACGTGCAATCATAATGCCCCTCACTAACACAAAGCCTTTAGGTCACTGTTCCCAGAGATATCCACAGATTGTTCAATTAAACACTCGCCATTCCACTTGGTGTAGGATTAATAAACGCTGCTTAATACAAAAGAAGAAAAAAAAAGGTTTTCAAATGAATGCTGAAGCTTTGTGGTCGGCAGCTATCTATGAGCCGACAGAAAATCACATTGACACAAGTTAACTTTAGCTTGTATGGTCACTGGACCGTTTTTCTTTTGTAGTAACATATCCAGGAAAGCTACTGAAAATTATATTTACCGTTCCACTTGGTTTAGGCTTTGACACCGTCGAATATCACTCGTGAAGCAGCAGCAGCCAGACTCCTCACACCGGGCCCTGCAGGCATGTCCCAACATGCCACCGAGCAGAAATTCAAATAGGCCCCTCCCCTTTCTTACAGAAAAGCAACATTCTAAGTCAGCTCTGCTTAACATCATTAGTAACGTTGTGTGTTTCAGGTGAATAGTGCAAACAACTCATTTGATTAAGTAATGACATACTGTTTTCACGAAACTAGACATTATAAGTTATGACCACTAAACAAGTTTAGTTCAAATAAAATCCGGGTTAAGAGTGCAGAGGAGGGTGCAGCCTGTTCAGAGGGGACAGTGACACACACACACACACACACACACACACACACACACACAGACACAGACACAGACACAGATACACTTCACTGCAGAGACCTTGCTGACTGAGGAGGCGAATGAAGATGAAGATGAAGCTGCTTTTTGTTTCTATTGTGATGGTTATGATGTCAGTGCCGGGTGTGACAACATTTTTTCGAGAACCTACAACAACCTCTTCAACATGGACAACAGGTACAAGTAGTTACAAACACACACACGCACACACACACACACACACATACACACACACACACACGCACACACACAAAGATGACATTGAACCTTTACTTGACAAACAGGTTGATTCAGTACAAACTTTCAGTGTCCCACACCCGCACAAAGGTTTTTGATATTATAATAAAAAATATTATATTCCTTTATCATCTATTGCCATTGACAAAAATATAAAATATATGAGAACTCTAATAATGTTACTGTGTATTCTACAACACTTCTGATGATAGAATGTGCAGAAAAAGATCTTTGACGTTTCTTTCTCTTCATGTCTCCAGCTCGTCCTGCAGTAAATTTGAATGGGAAGATGTTCACCTTATCTTCTGATGGAGGAGGAATCTCCTTCTATCCCCCCTCCACCACCACCCCCACCCCTGAGACCACCACCGAGTGGACCACCACCAACTATGAGACTACCACTGAGATCACCACCACCCCTGAGAACACCCCCACCCCTGAGACCACCACCGAGTGGACCACCACCAACTATGAGACTACCACCACCCCTAGGACCACGCCACTTTCAACTACAGGTGACTAACAAAGTTAAATCCATCAAAACGATGATTTATATTAGACGCTATATCTTGTTGAGTGTACTTACCTTGTTCCAGATGTTATTATAACCAAGTCTTGAACTTAAAGACATGTTTCTTTTTTATATTTAATGATATCCAATTGACACTTCCTCATTTGCATCCTGCAGGTTTGTCTGTGTGTCTGGCTTACCTCACTGACTCTTCCACCGTACTATTCAAACTCTTCCCATCCAGCTCGTACCCTATGACTCTGGAAACAGATTCCGGTGTTTTCTACTCACTGACCTGGGATGGGTATTACTCAAAAACCTTCAAACCCAACGTTCAATTCTGGCCAGGAGGTTTTTCCCCGGACATATGGACCAGAGTCTGTGTCACCATGGACAGTGTGAAGAACGTGGGGCAGGTGTTCAGCGGCTCAAACATGAGCGTCAGGAAGAGACTGCGCTATCCGGTGAGGAGGTGGTGGTTGCTTCTGTTGGGCCTCGGGTCCAAGTGTTTTTCAGACATGACCTCTGGGGGTCAAACTCTTTTGACCTCTCTGTCTTCTTCGTGTGTGTCACTGCTTTCTCATCCTGAGATATTTGTTTTCGTCGTCATCAACTCAACCACTCGGTTGAGTTGAATCCTGCGGAGGATCTGTTGCTGTGTATTAATCATCTTAAATCTTCATCACTGTCTCTAAAATTATCTCCCTGCTGTGTGTGTGTGTGTGTGTGTGTGTGTGTGTGTGTGTGTGTGTGTGTGTGTGTGTGTGTGTGTGTGTGTGTGTGTGTTCAGTTTCCACAGGGACAAGAACCTGTGATCAATGTTCCAGGATTTGATGGCCAGTTGACAGACGTACAGATGTGGGATTATCCTCTAAACTACAGAGAAATCATCCAATACATGAGTCCCAGCACCTACGGGTAAGAACATGTGTGTGTGTGTGTGTGTGTGTGTGTGTGTGTGTGTGTGTGTGTGTGTGTGTGTGTGTGTGTGTGTGTGTGTGTGTGTGTGTGTGTGTGTGTGTGTGTGTGTGTGTGATTGATTGATTAATGACAGTTCAGGTTCAGGGTCAGAGAACCCATCGTGTCATCACAAGTGTAAAGGAACAGAATCTGTTCCTTTACTGACTCACAATCAGACTGCAGCAAATCTGTTAAAATTGTGGTTTTGATTTCTTGATTATCAATATTATATTAGAGTATAGTATATACTGCAGTATGGAAAAGCATATAGTACAGAATAATACATTATAATACATAGTTTCATATGTTGTGTTTGTGTCTCTAGGCCGTCCCGTGGCTCTGTCCTCACTTGGTCCCACATCAGCTACTCTCTCAATGAAGACGCGCTGTTGGAGGACACGTACGAGATATAGTAGCAACAGCCAATCAGCAAAAGGGGGAGGGGGCGTGGACTGAGGGGAGAGAAGAAGAGCAGGATGGTCTTCTGAGTGGAGGAGAGTAAGAAAAGAGAGGGAGGAGAGCTTCAGTGAATCACACAAGCAGATGGAGAGCAAGCTGCATCCTCTGTTTCTCATTTAATCCTCCAATAATAACTCAGAATGAATCAACAATCAGCATTTATCCAAATCAAATCAAACGATTTGATACAATTATATTTACACATAAACGGTGCTGAATAGTCTCAGTAATACCCTGGATTCTATATATTCAGACATTTGACATGTGGAGGAAGAAACTCCTCGTAACAGACTTGTGTTTTATTCTGTGTGTAAAAACGCTGCTTTTTATATCGGCTCCGCTCTCCAGAAAAGGACAAAAAATATAGATTAACCTGTAAGTTTCTGTTTTATATGATTATTTTATAAAGAAAAGAGCTAAAAATACTGACAGAGGCTATAAAGCAGAGCAACGTGAGGCAGAAATAACCAGAATCTGACTCGGGAGAAAACACAAACTGAATTCAGACAGTGTCAGGTCTTGCTCAAGGGCACTTTGGCCACATCAGATCTTATTTTGAAGGGTCCTTGCGGTTGAGAAGACATCCTGTGATCTTCACTCATTTCACTCCAGGGTGAAACATAACGTATGAACGTCACCGCTGAGCTTAAAACGATTATTTGATTTGTCCATCGATGATCGACAGAAAATTTCCTGGCAACTATTTAAATAAATGGTCAAGTAAAAATAGATCGAACGGTTTCACCTTCTTGTTGAGAGGTGGTTGAGTTTCCCTCTCTGTTGTAATAAGTTCAATATTTTTGGCTTTTGGACTGTTCAAAAAACAAAACATTTGATGACATCATCTTCAGCTGTAGGAGAATCTGTTGGTTAATAGAACGAATGAGACATTTAAACAGGTGGTGGAACTCTTCTTCTTCTTCTCGACACCTGTCCGAGGCTGTTCCTTAAATACGGATCTTTATTTAAACCCCAAACGTTTACTGTGCACAACTCAACTCAAGCAAGTGCTCATCGTTTACTCAGATAAACTAAAAGTGCATCTAGGTCAAAAATTTGTTTGAATTTGGTTGAAAAGATCATTTCTGTTTCCTCAATCGCGCCTGTTTTTCGACGGTTTACCGAATAGATTTTCTCTCTTTAAAAAATACATGAAGTTACATTGGATTCATTCACTGAACTGAAGCACGTGTCTTTAATTCATCTCTTCCGCCAAATAACCAGTCGTGTGTTTCTCCTGGAGTCACGATATCTATCTGTGTGTTTCTAGGTTGTTGCTTTGGGGCCTGTTGCGCTTTCCATTGTTTTTTTCTTCATTAATCAGCGTTTTTTTCCCCCCCGAGTGGGTCGCAGCGACCTGAGTGATCTGCAGAAGACGGAGCTTCAGTCCACAGGTCGTTGACTTTGCATGAACGACGGACGGACCTCCTCAGTCGGCTGTGGGGATGTTAACAAGCTGAGGAAGTTTCTAAATCCGCCTAAAACAAAAGTTACTAATGACGAGTTCATTTCTTGGTGGTTTGTTGTCTCGTGGGAGGAAGTTTCCTCGTGTTGGTGGAGCTGCTCTTTAACAACAGATCAAACACGACAGGGTGGACGGTGTTGAACTGTAAATATGTGCTTGATGTTCTAGTGTCATGGTTAATAAAAAGGCTTTTCAGTGATAATTAAAACACTAACTCCACCCGTCTGAGTCCGTCTTCTGCTGTTTTCACATCAAACCAACCTCCTTGAGCTCCACACCTACATTCAACAATGAACAAGGTGTTTGCTAGTTACGGTGTTTTTATTTTAGCCACGTAAACAATCTTTTTTTGTTATTTCAACAGATTATCAATCACAACAAGGATATTTTACTCGTGTTTTTTATTTGTACCATCCCTCTTTTCTTTTTTTTTTTACACCTTGTTAGCTGCTCACTCTTTTCCAGGCATGTCTGCCTCAATGAGATATTTTTAAATTCAAAGTGGATTTTTAATCTTTTTACAAATTAGTTCAGCAAATATGGAAAAATAGAAATAAAGGAAACTAGAAAAGTTGCCCCTGGAGAATATTCATGTTAACTTTGAGAGGTAATTTGAATTAAAATAAAACAAAGTAACAAACTGGACACAATAAAAACTTTAATAAAACAAACACTTTACATTTTTTATACTGTCTGATGTGGGAAAAAATAGAAATATACCATAGAGTCATAGAAACGTCTAAGCTGAAGAAACCAAACATCAGGTTAATGACTCAAAAGCTACAACAATAGTTTCAACGTTCGATTTGTTTGTGATGAAGTTGTTTGTGCAACAACAAATTACCTGCAGCAGGAACGTGTCAATAAATAGGATCCTCAAGTTTCAACTTGTTGCTCTAACACCTCGTCGTTATATTTATGTTAAAACTACATTTTGAGGAGGCCGAGGTCACAGCTGTCCGATGTCTTTTTACTGATCTGGATGTAAACAGTCCAGTCCACTGGGATCGTTGCTGTTTCTCCTGGTTTCTCCCTCAGTTCACATCCTGGTGCGTTTGAAGACTCTGCAGCTTCCTGTCAGCTCTTCTGTCTGAGGACCTGGGTGGAGAGCCAGTCCAGACCCTGGACCAGACCTGCACCACTGACAGCACAGGACGCCTGGACGACCCACTGCAGACACACAAAGAGAGTAACACTCGCTGTATGTCAAGTTCAAATGAAACCTCCAGGACGTCAGGTCTGGTTGAGCTTTGAGAATAATAATAACATCCACAGGTTGATCTGTCACTCACCGGCTGTGAGATCCCTGATAGGCTCAGGGCCGCTGTGATGTCACTGACGGACATGGCTCTGGGCAAATCCTGTTTGTTGGCTAAAACCAGCAGAGCCACGCCCCTTAGCTCGTCCTCCTCCAACTGCAACACGGCAACATGGAGAATGAACAGGAAATCAATCAATCAATCAATCAATCAATCAATCAATCAATCAATCAATCAATCAATCAATCAGTGTGTGTGTGTTACCATCCTATGCAGCTCATCTGCAGCCTCTTTAATCCTCTCGGGGTCGTTGCTGTCGACCACATAAATCAAACCCTGAGGACGACACAGACATTACTGTGAGTGTTTGATGGACCAGTGGAACAGTGGACCAGTGGACCAGTGGAACAGTGGACCAGTGGACCAGTGGACCAGTGGAGCAGTGGACCAGTGGAACAGTGGACCAGTGGACCAGTGGACCAGTGGAGCAGTGGAGCAGTGGACCAGTGGAACAGTGGAACAGTGGAACAGTGGACCAGTGGACCAGTGAACCAGTGGACCAGTGGAACAGTGGACCAGTGGACCAGTGGACCAGTGGACAAGTGGAACAGTGGACCAGTGGAGCAGTGGACCAGTGGACCAGTGGAGCAGTGGACCAGTGGAACAGTGGACCAGTGGACCAGTGGACCAGTGGACCAGTGGAGCAGTGGACCAGTGGAACAGTGGACCAGTGGAGCAGTGGACCAGTGGAACAGTGGAACAGTGGAACAGTGGACCAGTGGACCAGTGGACCAGTGGAACAGTGGACCAGTGGACCAGTGGACCAGTGGACCAGTGGTGTTACCAACCTGTGTGTTAGTGTAGTAGTGTCTCCACAGAGGTCTGATGACAGTCTGGCCACCAACATCCCAAACTGTAAAACTGACGTTCTTATACTCCACTGTCTCCACATTAAAACCTGCACACACACACACACACACACTTACACACACACAAAATTAACATAGATCTATATATAAAATATAAGATATATATACAATTTTGCATTAACACATCGTAACAGACTGACCAATAGTTGGGATGGTGTTGACGACCTCGGCCAACTTCAGTCTGTACAGCAGAGTGGTTTTACCTGCTGCATCCAGACCCACTACAAACACACACAGACACACACACACACACACACACACACACACAGACACACACACGCACACACACACACACACACACACACACACACACACACACACACACACACACACACACACACACACACACACACACACACACACAATTAGAATCACTTTGTTTTTGAAGAGGTCAGACACAGCTTCTCAGAGGGTGAAGTCTTAAAATGTCTCTGATTTCGACATTACGACTTTTAACAGAAGTAAAAGAAGAAATACTGTAACACAAATATACACAAGTACAAACTACAGGCCTGCATCTGTTACTTCAAGGATCAAAGTGTTATTAATCAAATGTAGTAAGAGGATCAAACAATTTTACCATCAAATATTATGTTATTGGATTATAATTTCTGATGCATTTTACTCTTGTAAATACTGTTTAAATATAATATAATATAATTCATACCACATCTTTTCAAGCTGTGTATCTATCGATTCCTGGTATTAGTTATTTACTGAATCGTTAAACACGATGATTATTAGAAGCCACAACAGGGATGAATTTAAATAAAATCAACTTTCAGAAGCAGTTTGACACTTGATAAAACTGAACATGAGAAATCAGAACCAGGACTGAACATCAGTTTGATAAAGTTTTAAAGATCTCACCCATTAAAATCCTGACCGGTGTCCTGGAGCTGAACCTGGAGAAGATCTGAGAGAAGATGATGTCCATGATGCTTCAGGTCGAAAGTTCCTCCTCCACTCAATGGCTCTGTGTGTGTGTGTGTGTGAGTGTGTGTGAGAGAGAGAGAGAGAGAGAGGTTTTATAGAGCTGCAGCAGCAGGGTGTGTGTGTGTGTGTGTGTGTGTGTGTGTGTGTGTGTGTGTGTGCGTGTGTGTGTGTGTGTCAGATCGGTACACGGTGGAAGTGGAGACGCAGTTTGTGTCTACACCACACACCGGAAATCACTGCATTGACTCACACATGTTTCAAAATAAAGGCTCCAAATTCCAATTTCACTTTATTCACGTGAGCACGTTGTTAGATAAACACTGGTAATAAAAAACAAGGTTCCTACAATAACACGTGCTTGATGTAATATATGCACTCAGACACAAATATGTTATTTTACACAAAATGATCTTCAAAAGTTTGAAAAAGTGAAAGTTGGAAATTAACAATAATAATTGATATAAAAACGAGCAGGATTAAACAAGGCTCCATTTATTTTTTTACACTTAAAAAAATATGCGCTTTTCTTTGGACTAAAGTAAATTATCTTCATTTGACTCTGACATTGATTT